>NW_005187859.1:99825-109845 GCF_000239375.1 Pundamilia nyererei
GAGTAACGTAACGGAATACGTTACAGAATACATTTTAGGGCATGTAATCTGTATTCTGTAATGGAATACATTTTAAAAGTAACCTTCCCAACACTGCGTATATATTATATGTATTCACACATTAAACTCTTTAAATGAATGCCATGATTTGTTAAAAACAACAATAATAATAAAAACATGAATAAAATAAACATAGTACTATGACTTGTGTGTTCATATTGTTTATTTATTTTTAAATGCACTACTGTGTTCTTACCTCCAGTTCGATGATGTCATACTGCAACAAAGGAAGGGAAAAAGGTTCAAAGAGCACAATGGTTTCATGTCATCTTGCAGTGTTACAGTTATTAGGCTTTTTTGTGAGTGCTCCACACTTTAAAATGATAGCGGCTTTAGATGAATTCAGATGAAGATTTATGTAAGCTACATAATGACAGCTGGGAGGTAGAAACCGCCTCTTACGACTTCACTGGATAAGTAATCCAAAATTCATGGAAGTAACTCATTTTCATTGCATTCATTCAAATGCATAAGCTGTCCGTAAATAGGACCTAACAAAGTTTAAACACTCACCAGTGTACTAGCAGGTCTCAGCTTGGAGTCCAGTGTGACAACTCTGAAACGCACTTCAAGACACATCCAAAGAGACTGCGTGAAAAATGATCTCTAGCAGTGTCACAAACCCTAAAGCTCATTATATTCATTATTAATTATATTATATAACTTCTAATGGCTTCTCTGAGTTTAAAACTGTTGATGTTTGGGGATACATTACTTATACTTCCATATCATGCTTATGCTGCATTGTTGGGACAGATAGCATGATTGCTCATTTTTACCTTGTTGTCCGGGGAGATAGATGGGTTTATCTGTTTGGATGAATGTCTGCGGTTTGTAGGCTCTGATCAGGACTTTTCTGACTTCTTCTGACTGAAACCCGCTTCCTTCAACCTTCACCTGAAAATCCATCACCTCTTCATTTGTCACAACAGGAACCTGGAAGCACAGGATATTTGTTTGGCTATATGTTTTAGCCAGTTGCTAAGTGGGCACATGTTTCGAAACTAACTTGGACCTCACACATTTCGCTCTCCAGCTTTTCTATTAAAGTCATGTGGATGATGAAAAGAGAGAAAAATTCTTTCAAAAACAAACAGGCTATATATATATATATATAAAAATGCTTCTTTTGGGAAGCTCACCAAAAAAGCAATGCAGGTATGAACATCTTGAATGCACGTGTGCAGTGACATTAGGGTTGCGCTCTTCGCTGTTGATTTCAGGGTGACATTCACAACCACGGGCTCAGTGAGCTCCAGAACGCTGACACAGAATTTGGTCTCAGCTCCAGACTCAAGAACTGCAGGAACTGCCACTAGATATTGCCTGCAGACACAGAGATACACACATACAGCAGTTACCTCTATGGATGGGAAAAAGAAAAAATCTCAAATCAGAATTCATGTGCACCAGTTACAAATTTCACAGGACATAAAAAAAGAATCGATCATAGAGGCAAACTTACGGTCCAGGTCCTGCTTGGCCCACATGCGCCCAGCTGACAAAGGCGCACAACGCCCATGTCCAACTCAGAATCCCAGGTTGACCCATAACTGACTATGATGCTCCTCAGAGTCAGCGTCTGTTAAATAGCTGCCGATGCAGAGGCCCCACCCAGCTTCAGCCACACCACAGACAGCACACACCTTTGTTCCCCGTTCCAGGAAAATGAGAAGTAAATAATTTACATATTTCAGACTGGTTGACGTGTGCCTTCAACTTTCAGTGGTTTAAATAGAGTTTTTAACTTTTTCATTTGTGCCTTACAAAAGAACTGAAAGAGATCCAGGAGATTGTTTTCTATTTACCCTCTATCATAATTTATATCATACGTTACCATAATGATAATTGAGTGATTTGTATATATCATATTTGTATACATTAGAGCTATTTCAGACATTTGTAAAATCTGTAACATATTTATAATAATAATACATTTTATTTGAAAACGCCTTTCAAGACACCCAAGGACACTTTACAATAGAAGAGAACACATAATAGAACAATGACAAAATGAAGAACAATAAAAACAAAAGCACAAAATAGAATAAACAAACAATAGGTTCACAGTGAATATGCAGATTTAAATAGATGGTTTTGAGTGGGGATAGTGTATTGTTTAAATAGTTTAGTCTGTCACTGTTACTGTCCTGGAGCAATTGTAACCCACGTAATTTCCTGATTGTGATCTGGCTCAGAAAAACAGATTTACCATGAAGTTTAGCTGACAGACCTCTGTCACTACATCTATTTTTAGATAGACGAGTGACGATTATCTGCACAAAGACAAGAGGAAAGAAAGCCAAAGGGGAGAGAAAGAGACGCTTTTCCACTTAAGCACTCAAAGCATGTGTCATTCACCCGTTCATATGAGCACTTTTTTCTATACCTGAGTGTTTTCTGTTCAGCATTCACACACATTCACACTCTCAGGGATGCAAACTGGAGACTGGAGCAGCCAGAGATTGAACCATCTACCTATTTTAAAAGATACAATTCTTTAATGCATTAATGTGTATGCATTCCCATTTAAAAAGAATGGAATTACACAAATAGTCATTGGATTGAATAATTTTCTGCTCATTGATCCAATCTAAACACAGGGACCTGGATGTCTGGCCTAAACAGAAGACTTTGGGCTTCAATCGATGGGACAGGCTTAAGCCAAGCTGCAAATGCAGCAGATCAAATTTTTTCAGAAATGAGCTAAGTCTGAAGAAAGGATTTACAGTTATCCCTCCATCATCTATCGCCCTTGGAGTTGTCTGATAAATTCACATAGGCTGTGCAGAGTGCACAAGAAGAAGATACCAAAAAGTCAGAGAAACCAAAACAAGAGTGTGACAACAACAAGGACACTGCTGGAGTTTGGCAAAAATAATGATCTACGTCATTCCTCTTAAATGTCAGCCGCTAAATAATAATTGTGAGCAGATAAGAATGGAGCTCAGCAGCCATCATTATCAATCCCCAAGGCTAAGCACGGCTTTCTGACAGGGTGAGCCACGTGGAGGCACCAGTGTCTGGCCCTTTTAGTGAGACACAACAACAACATCAGAGCCCAGTTTCCTTGACTCTGTGTCAGCATCTCTGCCTGGTCATCTGCAGCTTCCTTTCAACTCCAGGTGTAATTTCAAGGGTCTAGTTCCCAAACCACCTACTTCGCTTCAGCTTCACTTCTGACATTCTCATCATTACCTCCAGCAGCAATAAAAGAGACAAAAACACTCCCTGAAGGCATTCAGAGAGCTGGCCTAAAGAAACAGTCAGTGGTGTCAAGGGGGTGGGAGGTGCAGGAGTGGGGATCACAGGGGATAAGTTTACCTTGACATTAATTCAATGAACAAAAAAATATTTTTAAAGTGACACAGGAGAGAAGAAAAATAACTTTCTGAGATCTAATTTATCATCAGCAATGATCCTAATCCTAGTCCAAAGCCCTTTAAACCAACGTCTTTAAGAAAATCAAACAGGACTTTATTTAACCTTCTTTCTATTTGTTTAGAAGAAAAACATATAGCTCTGCATGTGAGTTAGTTTTTTTTAAACATCCATAGTTTCTGATAGCATAGAGTTTGTTATAATTTTACTCCAATGCAAAACCTCTGAAGCCGTCTTATAAAGCACTATGCAAGAGTTTCTTATTTTCTTTCAGAAGTTTAGATTGCTGGCATGCTTACTCATTTTAAAGAGAAACCATTCTGTTTGCTACCATTTCTGTATTATAACTGCTGGGCTCTGTTTAGGAGCTTTGCATTATTTATTTTTCTTGCTTAGGTGCAGCCCGACACAGCAAATCCATCCATCCATCCATTCGCTACCGCTTATCCTTTTCAGGGGCGCGGGGGGTGCTGGTGCCAATCCCAGCTGTCATAGGGCGAGAGGCGGGGTACACCCTGGACAGGTCGCCAGTCTGTCACAGGGCTAACACATAGGGACAGACAACCATTCACACTCACATTCACTCGCACATTCACACCTAGTGGTAATTTGTATTATCCAATTAACCTATCCCCACAAGCTGCATGTCTTTGGACGGTGGGGGGAAGCCGGAGTACCCGGAGGGAACCCACGCAAACACGGGGAGAACATGCAAACTCCACACAGAAAGACCCCGGCCTGATGGTGGAATTGAACTCAGGACCTTCTTGCTGTGCGGCAACAGTGCTAACCACCGTGCCACCGTGCTGCCCTACACAGCAAATCCAGCATGTCCAAATTAACACTGTCAGATTTGATTTCAACACTATTAAAGTGTCTATATGGGTCCACACCAGAGAGTGTTAATTTAACTCTTTTTGGAGAGTTGGTACGTTAACTCTGATTTAGTGTTAAACACCAAATCTGTCTGGAGTTGATAATTTAACACTTGGTGTTAAGAGTTTATATATTAACTCTCAAAGAGTATTTTAGTTTAACTACGTAAGAGTTATCTTCTAATTCATTCTAAAAAGCAGGAATTTTACTGTTCTGAACTTCTAGACATTTCTTTTGGAAATAAACATTTACTAAAAAGACGCAATGGTTTTTGAAAAACATTTATTCTGAACTGTGCACCACAATTTCAAAACATTTTCTGAAAGATGTAACAGTGTACATGTTCTCACTTTCATTAGAATTTTGTTTATCAAAAGGTCTGACATAGGTGAGCTGGTAAATGCAAATAACAGCATTCTCATCACTTATTTCTTCTGTGGCGTGTTGGGGGAACAGCTAGTTCTCTCTCATCATGCCTTGGGACATGTGCTGCTGTTTAGATGTTCTTGTTTTATTGTTTATGGTGACGTTACTTTTAACTGTTATCTTGAATGTTGTGTTTACACTGTGGTGCAGAATCACTGACAGTTGTTGTTTTGTAGAGAGAGTGCTGTACCATGAGTGACTTCTGTTGTGCTGTTGTTGAACATTGAGGCACATTGTAGCACCAGCAAGTTTTTAGAGCTCCCCCTACTAGCTTGGGGTTGAATAACAAGTATTACCGTGGAAGCACTAGCTGGTAGTCTAGCTGTACGCGTGTCTTAGTGCAGTTGAACATAATCCACAAAGCCCGCTTGTAGTCGAAAAACAAACAGGCAAACATTTATTTCCACAGTTTTGAAATACAGTGATCCATTTGAATGTTCCTGTACACTGCAAACACGGTAAGAAACTGTTTTTCTCCAAAGCTAGTTAAAGCCCCCGTTGCTGCACACTGCCCGTCACGAACGCTCCCCCCGTGCACAGTTACCGTGTGTTAAAGGAACAGTACGTAAAAATTAAATAAGGCAAGAAAAAATACAATTTAACTGTAAATCTTACGCTAAACAAATTATAAAGTAAAAACTGAAATTCCCCATTATCTTACACTTATCCTTATCCAAAATGATTCAAATTATTAACAAATATACACTCTGTGCAATCTGAGTAAACTAAGAGATGATTAGACCTTTATCCTATACAACAAGCTCAGTCGCTCTCTGTGAGCTTCTTTGTAAAGATTCCTCTGCATGCCACATTGGTGTCAGAAGTGGGATTCCAAGAGCATGGCCACTATTCTGAAAGAGGAAAATGAGCTAAGAAAGATTGAGGAGCTTATCACTCGCCTGGAAGCGGTGAATGGAGCATGATCGAAGAAGCGGGAAGAGCCCCGGGCAGCAGCAAGCCAGCTAGGGAAAGATCTGTGGGGCTCACCAGATGGAGCCTCACACCCCCGCCCACTGGGAAGCTGTCAGAGCCGCCAAGGCATGCTGCAGTCTCCAAGAGAACGAGCAGCCAGCCAGCCTCCACTCATGGTGATGCCTGGGAGCAGCACACCCTCATTGCTGGCAGCTGAGCGGGACAAGGCCAACTGTCTCCAGGACCAAGTGCAGCCGCCGCTGCCATCAGGGGCTCCTGTCCGGGGGAGCATGAAGCTGCCACGCTATAATGGGGAGGCACCTCCAGAGACCTACCTTATCCAGGTACAGCTGGCAGCTCAGCTAAACGGACGGTCAACAGAGGAGACAGCTGTCCAAGTCGCCCTCACCTTGGCAGGCAGGGCCCTGCAGATCCTCACAGATCTTCAGCCAGAAGAGTGTTTAAGTTGGCCTGCTGTTGTCAGAGCAATGCAGAGCAGGTTTGGCCTCCGTACACATGCAGATGATGCCCGAGATAAACTTGCTAGCCGCCCACGGAGACAAGAGGAGAGTCTGGGTGCCTATGCTGCCGACCTACATCTTTATGCACGTAGAAGGTACCCTGCTTTTGATGCTGCAGCACAAGAAGAGCTTGCTCTCCAGGCGTTTGTCTGGGGTCTCCAGTCAAAACAACTACAAGAGCACATCCGTCTGCATGCACAAGAAACCCTGGCGGCAGCTCTAACTGAGGCCGAAAGAGTGGAGCATGTGCTCAGCCCAGGTGCATGCAGCCCTGGCATAAGTCATCAAGTGCGCCAAACGGACTACGAAAGGAGCGACCAGGAGGAGGAGCCCCGCCAAACCACCAACACACCACCCTGGCAATCTTGGCGAGGGAATAGACGAGCAGGAGGCCAATTCAGGGGTAACTGCCATCGGTGCGGATAACCAGGCCACATCGCACGCTACTATCCAGCACCAAGCCCACAAAGCCTGGCACCCCAGCCACAGCTGCCGTTAAACTAAGGCGGGGTGGCACAACGGAGGAACTGCCCCCTGCCACCACTCTGTCCTCCAAATCACACTTGCGGGTTGGCCGGCTCGGCCAGACACGGGGACTGTATCTGGACTGTGACCTTGCCGGCACCACCTGTAGAGCCCTGATAGACACTGGATCCACGCTTTCCTTGGTACAGGCTGGAGTCCTCCCTGGTACCGATGGCCCAAGACCACAGGGTTGGCAGCCTACTCAGCTCCACATCACCACAGTCACGGGGGAGCGTGCCAAAGTTAAGGGGGAAAGATCCCTCCCGGTGACTGTTGGTAACTGCACTCTGGACCACCAGTTCTGGCTAGCCAGCATCCAGGACCAATGCATCATTGGTCTGGACCTGCTAGCCAAATGGGAGGTCACAGTGGACATGTCCCGAGCAATCCTTTACCTGGGCACGGAGGCTGTGAAGCTCCACACCACAAAGGAAGTCCGGCTGCCTGCCTCCACTTTTTCAGCCAGCGTCAGAAAACCTGAGGACCTGTCGCCGCTGGTGGGGGAAGGGGCCTCCCCTTCACCAGCAGTACCGCAACTGTCTACAGAGACCAAGCAAGCTGTCAAGGACCTATACCAGAGGAGCTGCGAGGGTCTCCGAGCTGATCAGCGACGGCAGCTGCGAGAGATACTCGACTTGTTTGCCGACATCTTTGCGGATGAGGACTGCATGCAAACCAGCCTGGTACAACTCGACATTGACACTGGGGTTGCACGGCCCATCCGCCTCCGCCCTCGTTGCCTTCCCCTTGCCAAGCGTGCCGCAGCAGAGCAAAAGTTTAGGGAAATGGCAGAGGCTGGCATCATCGAACCCACAAACAGCCCCTGGGCAGCCCCGGCTGTACTGGTTCGGAAAAAGGATGGTACCTGGCGGTTTTGTGTCGACTATCGTCTACTCAACAGCATCACACGCAAGGACTCCTACCCATTGCCCCAGATAGACGATGCCCTCGACGCCATTGCTGGGTCCTGCTGGTTCAGTTCCCTCGATTTGCGCAGTGGCTACTGGCAGGTGGAGCTGACGCCAGAGGCCCGCCCAAAGACTGCTTTCTCCATTGGCCAGGGACTGTGGCAGTTTAAGGTGATGCCCTTCGGCCTCTGCAATGCCCCAGCCACATTCGAGTGCCTAATGGAGAGGGTTCTGGCTGACATTCCCCGTGACCGCTGTGTGGTCTACCTGGATGACCTCCTTGTCCATGCGACAGACTTCGAGAAAGCCTTGGCTAACCTGACTGCTGTTTTCCATACTATCCGCCAGGCTGGCCTTCGCCTCCATCCCAAAAAGTGCCACCTCTTCCGAAAGGAGACGACCTTCTTGGGTCATGTTGTGAGTGGAGCAGGGGTTTCCACTGACCCTGCGAAGGTGGCCGCTGTGAAAGACTGGCCCATTCCGGGCAACACTGCTGAGTTGCAGAGCTTCCTTGGCCTGGCATCATACTACTGGCGTTTCGTCAAGGACTTTGTTACCATTGCAAGCCCCCTCCACTGGCTCATACAGAAGGGCCGGGAGTTCCACTGGACTGAGGACAGTGCCGTGGCATTTGATTGGCTCCGATCTGCACTGGTTCAGGCACCGGTGCTAGCCTACCCAGACCTCCAGCTCCCTTTTGTCGTGGACACCGATGCCAGCAACACAGGGGTGGGGGCTGTACTGTCGCAGGAAGGCCCTGAGGGGGAGCAGGTCATCTCCTACTACAGCCATTCCCTCAGCAGACCGGAGAGAAACTATTGTGTCACCCGTCGAGAGCTGCTGGCCATCATCCTGGGTCTCCGCCATTTCAGACCCTACCTCTATGGGAAGAAGTTCCTCCTCCACACAGACCATGCGTCCCTCACTTGGCTGTTCAGCTTTAAAGAACCGGAGGGACAGCTAGCCCGGTGGTTGGATACGTTGCAAGATTACCACTTTAAGGTTCGTCACCGGGCGGGACGTCTCCACACCAATGCAGATCCTCTCTCCCGACGCCCTTGTGAGGAAAAACAGTGCAGGTACTGCCAACGCTTGGAGGACTGGGAGGGCATGACTTCAGTGATCACGTCACCACAGGGTGGCCCTGAGAATGACTCTGTTCCGGGTGGGCATTGTAGCAGTCTTCAGGCCCAGTCCACCGCAGGGGATACTGAGAGTCTGGAGGCCATGGATTCCCAACAGCTGCAACACGACCAGAACCAAGACCCTGCCCTTTCCCAGGTTCAGTGTTGGATTGGAGCCGGTCAGAGACCATCATGGCCAGAGGTATCTGCACTGGACCTCGAGACCAAGGCTCTCTACTCCCAATGGGCCAACCTCACAAACCGAAACGGCCTCCTCTATCACCGCTGGCAGGCTCCCAGGGGTCACCGTGAGGTCTTCCAGCTCATGCTACCTCAACAGTTGCAGTCCAGGGTGCTCTAGCTGGTCCATGGTGCGGCGGGGGCAGGACACTTTGGAGTTACCAAGACTCTGCGGCGACTTTGGTCTCGGTTCTACTGGCCCGGGTGTCGCCAGGACGTAGAGCTCCATGTCCATTGGTGAGATGCCTGCACGGCTCAGAAAGGGCCTTCCTAACGCTCTCATGTCCCCTTGCAGCAGTATCAGGTGGGGGCTCCCATGGAGCGGGTTGGTGTGGACATCCTGGGACCCTTCCCCACCACTGACTAGGGGAACCGCTACGTCCTGGTTGCCATGGACTACTTCACTAAGTGGCCCAAGGCCTATGCAGTCCCTGAGCAGAGAGCTGTCACCACTGCTGGTCAACGAGATGTTCTGCCGGTTCGGGGTACCTGAGGAACTGCACAGCGACCAGGGCCGGAATTTTGAGGCTGCGGTTTTCAAGGAGGTCTGTCAGTGGCTGGGTATCACGAAGACCCGGACGACGCCACTGCACCCCCAAAGCGATGGGTTGGTGGAACGCTTCAACCATACCCTGGCCACCCACCTTGCTATCCTGACCTCCCGCCAGCAGCGTGACTGGGATCAACACCTTCCCCTGGTCCTAATGGCCTACCGTTCTGCAGTCCAGGAATCTACTAAGTGCACTCCAGCTGCCTTGATGTTCGGTCATGAGCTTCGTACCCCAGTGGACTTGGTGTTTGGATCCCCCCCCCGTGCAGGAAGTGCGCGGGGACCCCGGGTTGGACTACCTCCACAACCTCCTCGCCCGGCTCCAAGAGGTGCATCAGTTGACCAGGCAGGCTCTCCGAGATGCAGGCTCCCGGCAGAAGCAAGCTTATGATACCCGCTGCAAGGAATGTCTTAAAGACATAAAGACCTGGATGGCCGCTAACTTTCTGCTTCTTAATTCAGATAAAACTGAGGTTATTGTACTCGGCCCTGAAAAT
>NW_005187859.1:115750-117607 GCF_000239375.1 Pundamilia nyererei
GTCCAGCCTGGAAGTAATAAATGCATGAACTAGTTTTTCAGCGTCACTCTGAGACAGGATATTTCTAATTTTAGAGATGTTGCACAAATGGAAGAAAGCATATTTGTTTAATATGAGCGTTGTAGGACATGTCCTGGTCAAAAATGACAGTTTAGGAAAACTTTAAGGCTACATAGTCTTTCTCTTTTTGCACCACTTACTAGAAACCACATGTTCCCTCCCTCCTTGCCAGGTGGAGGCTTTCATTTCTGGTGTGTTTTTAAAAAAGAAAAAGGTATTCTGCACTTTTAAAAGGGGCACACCAAAGTGCTTCAGAGTAAGGAATAATGGTAAATGATTACACATAATAATAAGTAACACAAGTCGCAACAATAGTCGTCCCAAGCTGCTTTATATCGTAAGATAGACTCTTCAGTAATACATACAGAGAATAACCCAACAATCATTTTTGTTTAAAACTCTCTTTTAACAGGAAGAAACCTCCAGCAGAACCAGGCTCTAGAGGGGCGGCCCCTTCATGTTCATAATGGATTACAGAAGTTGTGCATGTTAAACTGCAAAAGATGAGATGCTCCCTCAAAGGACCAACGTCCGGCTTCTACACCATTTCTGACATTTATTGAGAAATGGAAAGATGAACAATAGCTGCCTCTGCACAATTGGCTGCATGTGCATGTCTATAAATGTCAATTTTTTTGTCAACCTGCCTTGGTCAAATCCCCGCCCCCTCTTCAGTTTTAATCTGGCAGATGGGAGGGTGGGGTTTCAGTTTATATGTAGTATGCTCTTTTGCTTGTATGTTTGATTTGTTGTTGTGATTGTATAAAAATCAATAAAGAGACCTTGATTGCCACTGGCAGCCATGCATGCCTGAGCCATCTCTCTGCCTCTGCCGTGTTTTACAGATGATGTTGTATGCTTTGGATCATGAGCTGTTCCACATGTTCTCCATACTTTTTTCCAAAACTGTGTTGGCCTTTTTAGATGTTTTCCAAGTCTAGTCTAACCTTTCCATTCTTGAGGTTCATGAGTGGCTTGCATCTTGCAGTGAAACCTTTGTATTTACTTTCATACGTCGACCTCCTGCAGAGTGTTGCTCGATGTTTGGCTGTTGTGAAAGGGTTTTTTATATCCATGGACATTCTTAACAGTACTGTCAGGGACAGCTCTCCCCTTTGACCACATGTTGTCTGTTCACGGCTAACTGTTTTTCATGCATGCGCCACCAAGGAATAGCCCGCACCTGCTAATAAAATAGGCCTTAAGTCAATTCTCCTATTATTATTATTTTGGTCCATTTAAAAAGAGTGGCACATGTTAAGGAGCTGGAACTCCTAAACCCTTTAGCCAATTAAATTTGGATACCCTCAAATAAAAGCTGAAAGTCGACTTGTGTCAGTCTCCAAATATATATGGACCTAACTGTACCTTGGCTTCATTTGAAGCTGGTGATTTCTAAGGACTCAGGCCTGCTGGACATCATTGAAAACCTTGCCGTTAGTCCAAAGATTTATCACATGGTAGACTGATAAGGCACAAATTTCCCTTCCTATTAGTACATATCCTTCCCCTCTACCGTTACCTATCTTCTTCCTTGCACATCCATGTACTCTCCCTCTGATGCCTTCCATTATTGTTGACAACACTTTCCTCATATTAGATTAAATGTGAGCATGTCTACAACAAAGTCACTACCTTTCTGTACAGCTGGTGTTTGAGTTTAGCCAGTTCACAGATGTAGTTAACTGAAAGACAAGTTAGTGTGTGTGTGTGTGTGTGTGTGTGTGTGTGTGTGTGTGTGTGTGTGTGTGTGTGTGTGTGTGTTGGATGATTTACTGGACAGCAGGCTCTTAATTG
>NW_005187859.1:118073-129908 GCF_000239375.1 Pundamilia nyererei
ACACACACACACACACACACACACACACACACACATATATAAATACAGAAACAAATATAAATAAAATATACAAAGGGCTTTTTTATACAGGTGCTCTGTGTTGCATGACCAGTCCAGTTTATTGTCCACCCACAGCCCGAGGTACTTGTACTTGTTGACCACCTCCACCTCCTCCTCCTAATGCCCGAGCCCCTTCTTACCTGTCTGGGCTCCTTTTTGTTTATGCTCCAGGAAAAACTACGAGGTCTAGCTCAAAACTAATGCTGTCCATCCCACGGACTAGTCTCACATCTCGTGGTGATAGAGCCGTGTCTGTGGCAGGTCCCAGACTCTGGAATGGTCTCCCCCTAAATATTAGATCGTCTTAGTTATTGTTTTAATTCTTTGATTGTCCTATCATTGTTTCACATTGTTATTATTGTTCTACACTTTTTCCTTTTAATGGCATATTTATATTGTTAAACACTTTGTGCAGCATCGTCTGTGTGGAAATGTGCTATATAAATAAATTTGACCTTGACCTTTGACCTTAAACTCCAGCTGACAGCCACCTCGCAGGAAGAGCGTGGAAGGCACGGAGAGCAGCGAGCACCGGGGGGTGCTGACACGGGAGCAGAGAGCACATGGACTATTCACGGGAGACACGACACGGGAGTCTGGGAGAACACGGGGATTTATTGTTACGTTGTTTTCACTCTGTAAATAAACACTGTTTGTACATAGAGCACCGCGCCTGGGTCCTCCTTCCCCACTCCTTCCACGGTGTGCCATGCCATACCGTGACAGCTACCAACAACAAAGTGCCAGTTGGTTCTCTGTAGTTGAGCTTTTGTGTGGAAAACCTGAGCTGCAGTGTTTTTGGAAGGTGTGAGCTGTCAGTAACTGAAACATCTTGTGCGAAGAGCACCTTCTGAAAATAGTTGTATAACCATTGCTTGTAATTTAGTTTTCATTGTATATACTGAGCACTGCAGCAGATTCAGTAGGAGTGAGAAGGCCTTTTTTGTTGAACCCTTTCCCCCATGTTTTTATAGGAGAGCAGGTTAGAAATGGTCTTGTTTGCTTTTGTTTTAATAGGGAAGCTTTTTGTTGTCTGTTGTGTTGTTGTTGTGTTTTGTTTTGTTTTTTTTCACGGCTCACGTCTGAAGTAAATAATTTGCTGCTAGCTCCTTCAATTACCTTATTGCTGGCATTTCTTAGGAGTGGTTGGAGTGGGAAGTTGCAGCTTCATGTTCAGTCCCTGTTACCCCTGTGCCGGGTCGTAACAGAAAGAGCAAGAATGTAGTCCAGTGTCTGCAGATGTATCTTTGGTGTATAAAAAGTGTGAGCTGACAGCCTGATTATAGTTGTGCACGTCTGGGCACAACTATAATCAGGTGTTGTGTTACTCCTGTGCGTTACAGGTCAAAGTTACACTAACTGAGGAGTACTTTTGCTGTCATGTTGACAATGACAGGCTGCCTCCCAGTGGCCCCTAGAAATACTGCTTTACAAGGAGAGAATGCTGCAGGAAACTTGGAGCAGCCACAGATGTGCACATGCTGCAGAGTAAGAACTAGTTCCTGATGCAGTTTTTGGTTTTTCTGTGATATTTACTCATAAAAAATGGCTGTGATCATAAGAGACAATTTAAGGACTGCTTAGTGTTATACAAAGTGGTTTTCGCCACAGTGTTGTGGTGTAGGCATTCAGTTAGCAAGTGAAAGGTTGCTGCTTGAGTGTAGCCAAACAGACTGTGACAGAAATAGCATGTAGTGTCTAAAAATCCAAGTCAAGCCTGCTGAACTCTCTGTAGTCACCGCCTGCAGCAAGGCAGCTGTTAATTATTACAATCATAATCCTTTAATATTGCAAAAGGTAATGAACAAGACATTACTGACAAAGTAGTCCTGCTTTGAATTACTTTCAACTTTTGATTTACTAATGTACAATTTTTTTCTTTCAAAATTTTGCAAAAGTGTGAATGACTGCTGAAAACACGTATCAGCAAATGTTTTAGACGTAACACATTTAAACCCATCTGGAAAGACAAATTTCACTCCAGCTGTTACTACAGGGTAGAAGGAGGGCAGACGGCAAAGACGAGCAGCTGCAGAAATCCTGATGAAAATGTAGAGACAGAAAGAACTCTTAAACAAAACAGAGGTTTGTTAAAATGTCATGCATTTATTCACTGTTGATTGACAACACAATGTCTGATTTTGGTGTAAAGGTGAGATAGGTCAGGATAGTGTTTGACTCGGTCTGGTTGGGTGAGGGTTAAACTCCACACAAAAAGAAGCAATTTTTACCCTCAGTAAATATGAAGCAACTATTTTGAGTCATGAAACTGAAAAATATCACATCAAATTTTTTTTTAGTTCAAATCCTTCATCTTTAATGAAATTGTAACAGTTAAGCCTTAATCTGAACATACTACATAGTACGTGGAAAATTCACATGTGGTTAAAGTTTTAGTACGAGTGGAATGTGGTCAAACTGACTCCCCGCGCCCCTGCTCTCCTTTGGGAAAACCTCACTTATCACACTCACACTCTCTGCTTATTCCTGGTGATAACGAAGAGGAGGCACTTGTGAAATGAGCATTTGGACTACAATCCAGGTGTGTTTCTATGCCTGTGAGAGCTGTGGCGACAGGATGAGATTAGCTACAGGTGCCTCCATCACTGGCAGGGAGCACGTCTGCTTGCACGGGTTCAGCTCTCAGCCTGACTATTAAGACATAACCAATAATATATGACAATTAACACCTGACTATTAGGTATGTCAGTGAAGAAGAAAGGAGTGAGAGTGGAAACAGGAAAACACAAAAGCTGAGGCATCTGCCCCCCTAATGTACAGACCTATACACATTGCACTGTCTGTATTTGATTTTTGCACGTGTAGCTTTGGGAGATTAAAGACTTGAGCACTTTGACATTTCCTCCTTCTCCTCCCGAGACTTGCCGTTGGTCACGTCAGCAGACGTGCTTTGGTGCATCGGTGACGTGCTCTTCTGGTGGCCTCACAGCTTGGAGATAGGTGGTCTCATTCTGGCTGCTGCTCAAGCTGCTGTTCCTGAAGGTGGCCATAGGGGGGGCTACCTTCACACCTTTCAGAGTCATTGAGCCATCTATGGCTTTACGGAGCTAGATGAAGAAAGAAGGCAGGAATTGTTCAATTCCAGGTGAGTAACATCCCAATAAAGTTGTTTGAGCCATGCAAACACAAACATAACTCAAGGCTTTAAGCTCATAACAAATTTCCCACGTGTGGGACTAATAAAGGTTATCTTATCTTATTATTTTGGATTGCAGTTTAATTTATATGGTGCCAGATCACCACCATAGTCATATAGCATTAAAGGGAGAAAGAGGTGGTGACAGTAGAGAGAAAGAAACAACGTAGTAGTAGTGCCAGTTGCACGACCTGCTTTTTAAGGCTCAGTTTCTCATGCCTGAAGACTTTATATGTACAGCACATAAAAATTCATATCTAATAAAAGCAATGATGTATACATTTTATGTGCAAATTAATCTATTATCCCCGCATTAAAGGAACATATGTAATGTGTTGTTCTGTCAGTACATAATAAGAATGCTTTTTTTTCAGCTGTATAATTTCTTTATTAAAAAGGGTGTACCTCAATGTTTTGGTCTTTCAGAGCTTTTCCTTTAATTGGCTTCTTTTAAATATGGGATGTTTTGGCTGTTGTGAGTAAAAGTGCTGCAGATCCTGTCAATGTGCTCTGAGAGTTTAGCTGTCCGTCGATCAGAGATTTGACAGTGTCTGTGTGAGAGACGGGCAGACTGGGAGAGGATGGGTTTATCTGCCCTGACTGGGTTTGTGTTTTTTCTTGCTGTTGGACAGAGGTGGGACATAATTCTCTCACCCCAACCGGTCGCAGCAGATGGCCCCGCCCCTCCCTGAGCCTGTTCTGCCGGAGGTTTCTTCCTGTTAAAAGGGTGTTTTTCCTTCCCACTGTCGCCAAAGTTCTTCCTCATAGGGGATCATATGATTGTTTTTCTCTGTATCTACTGTACAATATAAAGCGCATTGAGGTGACTTTTGTTGTGATTTGGCACTGTATAAATAAAATTGAATTGAATTGAATTGAACAAAGTACAAATACTTTGTTACTATACTTTAGTACAATTTTTAGGTATCTGTACTTTACCAGAGGACTTAATTTTCTGACTTCTTTTTACTTTTACTCCCTACATATTTAAACAGATATCTGTTCTTCTTACATTTTCAAAACAGGCTCATTGCTTTTGCTGTAACAGATATGAGTTATTATTTCACATCACTGCAAGCCTCCAAACACCAAACTGGTGTGAGTCTAAACAGAAACACATGAAAGGATGTCTGTTTGTTTATTAATCACAAGGAAATGTCATAGAGAAGTCAGGGCTTAAAAGTGGGACGGTGGTGAGTTTTTGGTTTGTTTTTTCCTTTCAACATCGGAACGACTGCAGGTCCATAATTTGCGGTTGTGATACTTTGGCATCTAGCTAGCCCTACAGAAGAGGAGTGAGCATAAGCTTTTTTTTTTAAATTGTGAAGTTATTGTGACTTTTCAACTCAGCAAACACACAAACTGTGTGCTGTTTGTCTCACAGTGTGTTGCAGCTAAAGTGCAGCTGCTGGATTTCACAGGGAGAGAAAAGAAAGAGCGCTAGCTTCACTCAGAGATGGAGAAAGATGAGAACGACGGGCAGACTAACTGCTGTCACTCACAGGTCAGTGCAGGATAAACAGGTTAGTTTGCTGCACTGTGATTGGTTTAAAGTAAAGAACAGTGACTGCTGCACAGCGGCTGTGTTTCGTGGTCACAGTGTAGCACAGATTCATTCACTGAATTCCACCTTCACACCAACTTCATCCAGTCTAATGTAAAAGCGGCATAAACAGTGTAGAGTCAGTGCAGGAAACATCTGGTTGAATCCAGGTGTGTTAGCAGCTCCGCTGATCACAGCCTGTACACTAAGAAAATCTACTGGAAATGAATGTGAGTTTGATTCTTTTCCCCACACTGAACCATTACAACCAGTTTAGTTTAGTTTAGTTTCCCCCACTTTAACCTCTGACGGTGCACATTTCCCTGTTCACAGTCCCCAACTGTAATGTAGGCATAAGAAAATAGAGCTGCTTTCTATTTACTTCTGATTCAAGATGAGAATATTTAGAGTTTAATAAAGTTTGTATTAACATCTACTGATATTATTTTAATATTATGCTAATATAGCACAAAGTTCAGTTAGCTTTGCACAGAAACAGAAACATCCTCCAAAGAGCTTTTCAGAGCCTGTACGTTTTTACTTTTACTGGAGTAAAGAAGTTGATTCTGTACTTCAACTTTTACAGTAATATTTTTTAATAGTAGTATTTGTACTTCTGCTTGAGTACAGAATGTCTGTACTTTTACCAACTCTGCTGGTGGAGCGCAGCTGATTAAGTGATCAAACCCATACACCCCAAAAGTCCTGTAAAGAGAGACTATTACTTCTTTGATGGAAACCACCCCGATGAGGCGTCCGATCCTGGTGACGTAGGCGTGGTCGAGGCCCAGCAGAGAGAAGATGGTGTAGGTCTGTAGGAAAACAGCAGAGGTCTGTAGGTAAAAACTTTCTTCTTACCTAAAGTCCAGTTTGGAAAATGCACCACTGATCTTAATTATCCAAACTTCACCAATATCTAATCACATTTGAGTCATTCAACCTGTCACATTTTCAGTTAAATGGGATTTTTTTTTTTCCACTGTGGGAAATTTGCGAGGGGGAACCGACATGCTTAACAAAGCCGTGTACACCTGTGGACAGAAGACTCTCTATTAACTCGACTTGATGGCTTTAAGAAATGTTTGAAGCTAATCAAAACACATTTGTTTAATCTGCACATGTGACCTGCACACAGGATTTTATTGGGTGTATTATGTGTGTTACGGAAGTAATATAGGCTACTATTTTGTTAAGTTTAGTGAGGCAGTAATATGGGCTGCGGTTAGCATACATACAACTGTGGTCAGTAGTTTACAACACTCATCATGAGCATGAATATCATGGTGGCTTTTAATGGTTTCTTTGAACTGTTGAATGATTGAGCAGCGTCTTTAAAAAGCAGGAACTGGGTGCACAAGTTCAGATCTGTTTAGGATTTTCTCCACATGTGTTCAAAAGTATACACCGACTTAAATCTTTAAATAAGTGGTGCTGAAAGTTGGATGATGTCTTTCAACTTTAAAAGGCAGAATCTGTTGACTTCTCAGTCGTGGTCACGTTTGTCTATAGCCGAGGGCTGTTAGCAGACAGTTAAAGTGGCAGCTCGATGAGGACCATTAGCACACATCTGTGAAGGCACTAATATTGGTTAATGACACATGCTGGTTTTGGAGTTAGTAGTTTTCATAAGGACCTTCCTTTTTCAGCAAAACAATAGTTATTCTTTTTCCTTTTCTTTGCAGTTGATCTGTATCTGAGATGTATTTGTTTTTCCTTTGTTTTTTCACTTTGCTCTTATAACATCAAATCTTTGTTTTTCTCTAATTGATCATTGTTAGGACAACGTTGAGCCATCACCCAGTCGGCAAAAAACATTTGCCACAATTGCTTTGTTATGGAATACACTTATTTTGAAAGTAACAGAAATGGTGCAGTTTGAAATTGCAGTGTGTATATGTAGACATGATGTAATATTATATATGTATTATAATATTATATATATATGATGTAATATATACATTTTGTTCTGTCAAACTGTTTGTGGATCTTTTCATTTTAGGTCACCTTGCATTAATTTATCATTTTAAATCATACGTACGTTCTTTAAAGGATCAAATACAAGTCAACCGTTGTCCCCTAACCCCAAAACACTGGAAAATACTGCTGTCACTGTGACAGACACATACAGACTGACTGTCGCAGTATTCAGAATTCAAACCTTATGCAGTGATGTACACTCCAGCAGCTGGATCAGGGCAGGGTTAATCTTGCAGTTGTTGAAGTTGACCCTCTCATCAAGTTGCCTTGCCTCCCAGTCTGTAATCTGCAAGTCAACAAGAGTGAAACTCCTTTTCAGCATCCCGTGTTGGATTGATCACTTCATAGCAGTTAGTGATCTACATTATTTTCCCTTAAGATGACTTTAGTTTGTAATAAATGATTTGCTTACAGTAATACAACCTGTCATTTTTGGCCTAAAGTGTATTTTTTGAATAATTAGGCCTCATCTTATCTTAAACACCAACAGAGCAATTTGCTGTCACACTGCTGGCTAAGACTCGCCTCTGTCAGTGCGCCCCAGGGTGGCTGTGGCTACAATGTAGCTGCCATCACCAGTGTGTGAGTGTGTGGATGACTGGATGTGTAAAGCGCTTTGGGGTCCTTAGAGACTAGAAAAGCGCTATACAAATACAGGCCATTTACCATTTAAGACAATCTGAAAACAGTTCCATCACCTTCTTTTCAAACTCTTGTTTTTGAAGATGTTTCGCCTCTTATCCAAGAGAATTCCTCATTTCTAAATCTGAACAGGGGGCTGGGTGGAAACCTTTGTAGTCCCCCCATTTTCTCATGTCCCAGAGCAACGAACACTCTACTGCGACCGCTTGTGATCTGCTCATTGGTTGCTCTGTCTGTGTGGATTGTCTGAACATCTTACCTCACTAGTGGGATCTTGAACATCTCGATCATCTTGTACCTGAGAAGCAACAGAAAGCAACGATAGTCAGCGTGTACACTGAACCCAATAACACAACTCAGTGTGAATGCCACAAACACAGGTAAAGGCAAACAACAGCCCTCAGCAGGTTGTTACCTCCATAAACATTTAGCACTATGTCTGTGCACAGAAGATGGACAAAATGACATGAGTCACTGAATGAGTGACTACAAGGACATCAACATTGCAACTTAAAGCTGATGCTGTTTGATGATGACGTCCAGTGTCAAACTACCAACGCTGTGCTTTGAAGCAATCTGCCAAAATACTCCAGAGGTCTGAGTGAGACGGGCTATGTTAGGACACCTTTCTGCAGGGTGGAAGTGTGGGTGTGTGGGTGTGTGGGTGGGATGTCACTCTTTTACCTCTTCTGCATCTGAACTAGCACAGAAAATGCTTCTCAGTGTGACTCCTGATTCATCTCGTGAGCCTGCATCAGAGACAGAGACACAGACACACAGACCGCAACATAGTCAGGAGGTCCAGCTTAGTGAGCTCAGGGAGTGAAATTAGCTGGTTTGTCTTGTATTTTTAATCAGTGGCCACAAAGCAAACATTTAAAGTGTGAGCTAGAAAAACCAGTGTTTATACCTATTTAATTCAAACAGTTTCAGGAGCTGCTCGTCACATAAGGAACAGAGAGAGCAAAACCCACACTTCTATTGAATTTCTATTTCCTTTTGTTTCGAGCCACATCAATCTGGTCTTCTGAAACTCTGCTGTGTGCATGTATTTGCACAGGTAAGTGTAGTTCTTACTGTTGGAAAGCTCAGTGGGTCGCTCCACCACAGGCGGCGGGTTCAGCTCCTCATTAGTGACCTACACACACACACACAGACTGATTAAACAAAATCACAATCACGTGCACTACTGTGGGCTGATGCAACAGAAACACGAGCACACGAATGAAGAGAGCAAACCTGCAGCACCAGAGCTACACTAAGAATTCTCATATTAGTCTGGCCTCAAATGTATGACCTCAGTCAATCCCCCTGCTGACTTTCCTTTCCCTGACAACATTTTCTCTACGTATACTGAGGATTTTTGAAATGGCCAGAAAAAAACACATCATGTTTTGCCAAGAAAATATGCTTATCAACATATCAGACAATATCAAATCAAAAGCAGACAGTATCACAGCAGACTGCTCGACTTCCACATCCATGCCTGAGGACGCTCTGCTTAGCCACTCACTCATGTTAAGCAATGCAGTGCAGCAGCTGCAACAAAACATCTTTCATCTATAGACATCTATCTGCAACCTGTCTGCCAATTTCAGTTTATTTCCTCTGCAAACACAGAAATGACCTTGTGCATTCATTCAATTCAACACTTTGATACACAACAATTGCTATGAGCAAGCAATGGACCAGACGGGGTGTGGAGCGAGAGGAAGAGTGAGAACTGAGGAAAAAAACAATGAAGCATGAGCAGGTGAATGGGTGAACATAACAAACATGCAGATAAGTCCAAAGTTTCAGGTGAAAGAAAATGTTGAATCTGTCACTCATATTAGAGCTCCTTTCACAAAGCATGCGTCCTCCTGTGACCTCTCACCTGGATGTGGCCTTCCTCCGGGCCTGTCTGCAGGCTGCTGTTGTTATTGCTGGGTGGGTTCGACTCAGTGGAGAGGAGCTTCTTCGCCTCAGCGCCTCGTTCTTTGATGCACTGCAGACGTCTGGCACAGCTGAGCTGCTGCGAGAGCAGCGACTGGAGCTGGGTACGCTCAATGGAACCCAACAGGATCATTGACTCTGAGAGAGGAGGATAAAAAGGGGCGAAGGAGCAGGTTTTTATGTGAGATAAGGGAAGAGTGTGTAAACTTGTTTTAGAAATAAGGAGTGAGCTAACTGTGGCGATCCCAACCATGTCCTTGAGGCATGTCCTCTTTCTTAAGGTCACATATATATATTTTTTAGGCCTGCTTCTTTTTCTTTCGTCCTCCACTTGTACAGTTGCCTCTTACACTCAACAAAAATATAAACGCAACACCTTTGTTACTGCTCCCATTCCCCATGGGATGAACATAGAGACCTAAAATTCATTCCAGATACACAATATAACCATCCCTCCCAAACAGTGGTCACAAATCAGTCCAAATGTGTGGTAGTGGGCACATCTGCTATATTGAGATAATCTATCCCACCTCACAGGTGTGCCACATCAGGATGCTGATCTGACATCATGAGTAGTGCACAGGTGTACCTCAGACTGCCCACAACAAAAGGCCACCCTGGAATGTGCAGTTTTTTGCGCTATTGGGGGTCTGGGGACCCAGAACCGGTCAGTATCTGGTGTGACCACCATTTGCCTCATGCAGTGCAACACATCGTCGATTCTAATAGATAAAGTCATGTTAAAAACAGACGTATCTATTGTTCATGTATGTGTTTATTCATGGGGGTAGTGAGTTATTATATGAACATCACAGTGTGTAGCAGTGACTTACCAGCTGATTTGAGCAGGGGTAGAGCCTTTAGTCGACTTTTCATTAGGATGTTTAGCAAGTCTCTGTAGCTGCAGCTGAGTGTGATGTACTGCACGTCGCGCACCATAATGTCCTCCACACGAATGTTATACACCCTGAAATGAGAACGGAGAGGATTATGAATCTGCTGTAGATAGGAAGGACTCGCGAGAGTAGGAAAAACATGAGCATGCTTTTAGGGAAATAAATGGCAGCAACAAAGTTCTGTAGGAAGATTTTTTTTTTTTATAGATTCTTGTTTAATTCCATGCAACTCCATTTTAATGGGAGGAGAATCGGGCCCAGTGAGGAGCAGCCAACCGCTGTGACTGACCAGCTTCGACTTGAACATCGAAGAAGACAACTTTATGAAGTTTGTATCATTTCAGTCACCAAATACCTGATCAGATATTAACTTAGTATTGTTTATGTACATTGATTTCAAGCATTTCCAAATGTTCTTAATTACCTACGTAATACGTTAGTTTTTTGTTTGTTTGTTTTTTGGGGGGGCAGTTATTATTAGCTTTTAATAATTAAACAGTTAAAATTATTCTTGTTTGATGTTTCCCACTTCTAGTTTTTCAAAAGGCCAAAACCTATTTATCATGACAGTTGTGTGCTTGTGTTTCTCCAGTGTATACATACTCGTGCTGACCCCAGCCCAGCTCTGGGAGATAGGGAAGCTTCTTTATCTTGATGATGGAGTCATAGATGGAGGGCTGCAGGGACTGGGCCACAAGGTTGGCCAGGACCACTGCTATCAGGGCCGGCAGAAGGTGGGAGATCTGTCCAGTCAACTCAAGCACCATGACCACGGTGGAAAATGAGTGGCTGACTGCTCCGGACAAAGCTGCAGCACCTTTTGTTGGGAAGAGGAACAGCGAGAGAAATTACTGCTTAAATGTTTGTGTGCTACAGTTGTGCCAAAAACCCAGTTGCAGCATGGCAGACCAACAACTAGCCTAGCCAGTTGAGGCACTAGTTCAAATGGTGACCATACAGCGTGACTTTCGTGGCCTTCTGCAGGACTAGTCCAAGTGCCAGATGGATGTGGTGGAGAGCCTAGCTGTAGGGTTGGCTCCTTGCTGGCACCACCACTACTCCCAATGTGGAGGTGACTCTATACCACATGGGAGAGGGTGCACTTAAGGAAGATTGGACACTGTGGCTGCTGCCTCTGCTGATGAGGAAGCTCAGCTGGCGGCTCTCAGCTCACCTGTGATGGCAAGGGGTTGTTTTGCAGATGGCCAATGGGAAAATGTTGACCAGCTGGAGCTAACACTGAAGGACCACCTCCAACGATTCACAGGAGACTTGACGGAGCATGAGGACCGGCCGTACTCTTATGCCAGACGCCTTGTTTGGCGCAGTTGCCAGGTGACTACCGCCCTATAGTTGTGGCCCGGCCCTGGCTCTGGTGGAGACGGGGGTACTCGAACACTTTGTGGAGGGGCTCCCCGTAGGGCTGGGCGATATATCGAGTTTTTTTTAAAAATATCGATATATTTTCATACGAGATATAAGATGTGACAATATCGTTTATATTGATATAGTCTATGTTATGTTATAATTATACTTGTGGAGCTGCAGGTTTGCCTGTCTTTCGTCCACTTTCGTCTCTACGCAATGTTATTCGGCCTCGCCTCTCCTTCACTGAACACAACTCC
>NW_005187859.1:131956-138835 GCF_000239375.1 Pundamilia nyererei
CTGATAATTTATTTTTGAGTAATTTCTTCATGTACATCTACGCTATATGTAAATAAAAGTGCCCGTGTGACATCTGGGACACAGTGTGACTAAGAACTCTCTTTTTGTTCTTAACTTATGGCTTTAAAAAAAATATCGAGATATATATCTTATATCGCCATCCAGCTAAAAAATATCGAGATATGAATTTTGGGTCACATCGCCCAGCCCTAGCTCCCCGCTCGATCGTTGGAGTGGGCCTGAAGCCAATATTTCCATTTGGACAGCTACAGACCAGATCAGTTTTCGGCGGAGCATATGCAATGGAAGTCCATGGTCCTGGAGTGCCTGAGGCAGGTGGGGCTCTTAGCCAACCCAAAGAAGTGTACAGTTGGACAGAGGTACAGTATCTATCTGCAGGCAACCTTCAGATAGAGAAAACGACAGCCATCGTATCCTGCCCATGTTGCACGACCAGAGAGGAGGTGAGGTGGTGCTTGGGAGATGGAAGCATGTAAATATAAAAATAACCACTGCAGCCAAAAAGAGAGCCTGACGAGCCCAGTAAGCTATTAAGACTCGACTGTACACTGTGTTCGTGTTTTCCTCCGAAACAATAAAGTTCTGCTGGAGCAGCCTTTCAACGCTTCTTTCTCTCGCTAGCAAAGTAAAGCTAGTTACTGGCCTGGCCGAGGTAACAAGAGAGTGCAAACATGTTGAGGGCTGTGTTAGTTCAGTGAGAGATTTATTTGGAAGGAAAATTTTCACTTGTAGTCGAAAACGAATGTGTACGCTTATGCCTGCATTTTTATTTTGTTAAATACAAACAAAATAGCAAAAGTGCTGCCACGTGTCTGGCCAGAAAGAACTGTTTATTTGAAACTACTGTACTATACTGTGCTATACTGCTGGGTGGCTGTCTTCTACTCGTCAAATACATTTCATTGCAATGCTGACCCTGTGCTAACTTGCATATGACAAATGAAACTGAAAGGATTCAGATAGAGTGAGAAAAAAATTGTTTTCATGTTTGCAATTTTGTCTTGTTACACAATATTTGGAATTAAATAAAACAAACAACACACTACATTTTAGGAAATATTAGTGGGTGTTTTTGTTTTTTTGTACTACTTGGACACTTAAGTGGCCCTCCAATGAGATGACGGTGCCAGAAGTGGCCCGCGGCTCATTTGAGTTTGAGACCCCTGCCTGTTTAAGGCCTTCCAAGGCCTCCCTCAGCTTTGTCCCAGCAGGTGAGGGGGTTTGACTGTCTGGTCATTTATATAAGCCAGAAGCTATCTGAGCGGGAAGGTAGATACAGCTCTGTGGACGAGCAGTATCTGGCAATACAGTGGTTGGTTGACCTTCTTCATTACTACCTCCTGGGCGACTCTTTTATCCTCTGTTCAGATCATGCGCCACTACAGTGTCTCCACTGGAAAGCAAAAGTGTCTGAAACATAGGGTGTGTGCATAGGGTTCTTTGTGAGCTACAAGGGTCTCCAAAATGTTAAGAATGTTATTTTATTTACTTTGTACCAAAGAAAGTATTTGTCATTTTAAGTAGAATGTAGTCAGGAGAGAGTTGCTAACTTACCCACCACAGCGTAGCCTCCTGGCACTATGGGATAGATAGCATGACCTGCATGAATGCCTTCCGGGAACCAGTATGCCATGCATTCTCCAACCAGACGCCCCAAGCCGGCCCCTGAAATGTGGAAGGAGATAGAGATTCACAATCAGTATGTGGCTGTTTATCAAAATCAGCAGTTCTTAGACTTGCAAGAATTTTCAAACATGTGCACAGAAAACTGAAATCGCTGTGGCTTGAGCACCATCAGCCTGACAAAAATAAATTGCTAAGTCAAAATATAAAACTTATCTAAAACAAAAAAAGTATTGAGTTTTGAAATCATTATTGAATCAGTCACTACAGTAATCTAAAATAGGGTTGTCAAACTTTGGTTCAGGGGCCAAAATGAACCTTGCAAAGACTCCAATGTGGTCCACTGGAGAACTCTGGAAAATGAAGGAGTTCACAGATTTTAGTCTTGAAAAAGGCTGACTGGGGAACCAAGAACTCAGTCTCTACAGGACTGGAAACAGTGAGTTAAGTGTCACCAGGCTGGTGAACAAGCTGCTGACTCAAAGGCCTAAACGTCACCTTGAACATTGTCCAATTCTGAGACAATAATTTCACTTACTTTGCTGTCAGCTTCACAAACACCAAAATCATTGAAATAATCTCAGCTCAAAAACATTCTTGCACCCATTTCTGTTATTCAGGCGGGGACAGCTGACACCCAGCTGTTGCCAGTGCTTGTCCTGTCTTCCAATGTGAGGGCAGCCTACTCCTGCACCCGCACCTACTCGGGTGGGATTGCCATTCAGTCTGCTCCAGTACCCATGCTGGTCCCCAGGGTGAGGCCAGCCAAGACACGGTTGCCTATAGCTTGCCCATCAGCTTGAAATGATGAAATGCAATATCCCAGAATCCATTTCGCCCAAAACTCAAACGAGGCAGTGGCGGAGGAACACAGAGTGGCAGAGTTTGAAAGATTACTCTGTCTGGGTCACAAAATAAACTTTTAAGAATGGAGCTGTGTAAACTTCAAATATCTGCTCGATTTATCAAGACATCACATATTTGCACAAGTGCTCTAACGTTCTCGGAGATGCCTGTTGAAGGAGTATTGAAGGGCTCTGTTTTGAGGTTTCTTACCACTCTACAGTTTCAGTGCTCCTCAATGGGTAGTTGGCAAATGTTTGTAGGCAAGTCAATTTCTTCTTGACTATCATTACTGCAAACTACTGTCAACCCCAGCAATCTGCTAGTAACCAAATCATTCACAATGTTTTCTGTAGTATTGGCGTAAAAACCTCTCTGTTACCATTTTTGCATAATGACAGCAAGCAAGCAACTTCACACAACCACTAGCTAAACCCTTCAAGAATATTTCTTTTGTCCACTGGTGATTACCCACAGCTAGGCATGCATGACATTACTTGAACTTCCAGTAACACAGTGAGGAATCTGACTCAATGCACATGTTAAACAAAATATAGGTCTGCCTTTATGCACTTTTTAAACATGCTACACAAATATTTTGTCTGAGTGATGTTGAAAAACAAATTCATGGATGTGTCACTTCTAGGCTGGAATGCTGTCAGTCGTTATTATCTGGATGTCCTAAAAACTCCCTGATAAGCATTCAGTTAGTCATCTCTACTTTCAAGATTAGGCTTCAAACTTTCCTTTTTGCCAAAGCATATCATTAGGGCTGGTGACCCTGAATCCTTCCTTAGTTATGCTGCCTTAGGTCTAGCCTGCTGGGGGAGTCTTTCCTTTTTCCCATTTCTTTTCATTCTGTGTGTATATATACAACTACAATTTTTATTTATTAATCTCTGGCTGTCTTCAACTGTGCCTTTATCCTGTTTCTCTCTCCTCACAGTCATGGCAAATGACTGTTCACCCCTGAGCCTTGTGTTAACGCCTTCAAATGTGTTTCATCTGTTCTTCTTCACAGAAAAACACACATCTTACCAATGACAAGTACTGGCATGAAGGCTCCATAGGGCACTGGCATGGTGATGGCCAAGGCACACATCCAGAACTAAAAGAAGAAGAAGACATCAACAGAAAGAATAGGGTGACATTCCAGGAGCTGCATGGTATTATCTGGTGTATTTCTAGATTCCAGCTCACCACAAGGCAGACCGCAGTCTAAACCCAGATGCTACTTTATACAGACCTTGACCTGTTTGGTTTCAATGCGCGATTTCTGTTTTACTCTGCTCAAAGTTTTTTAGATTTACTGTAGGGTTATTTTAATTTGCACAGCTCTTTTAGCTCTTTTCTATAGGCTTATTGTAGCCAGTGTGTGCACACAGGATAGGGCTGGGCGATATGACCCAAAATTCATATCTCGATATTTTTTACCTGGATGGCGATATAAGATATATATCTCGATTTTTTTTTAAAGCCATAAAGTAAGAACAAAAAGAGAGTTCTTAGTCACACTGTGTCCCAGATGTCACACGGGCACTTTTATTTACATACAGCGTAGATGTACATGAAGAAATTACTCAAAAATAAATTATCAGTATTTATTAAATAATCATGGTCCATAAATAAAAGAAAACAATGTTGTTTTTGTGCATAACAAAAAGCTCACAATTGTGCAGTCAAAATGTAAACTAATAGACGCTGAGCATAATAACAAAGAGACAGATTTCACAGCTGCACCACGTCTCTGAACAGGTGCCATTTGTGGTCCTTATACACACACAGTACGGTAATATTACGTTGAAGCACAGTACGTATCACTCCGCGAGGCTCCTCCCCGGTAGCCGTAATCATCCGACAATCCATCAAGCGGTGCAGCTCCGTAGCTTAGCAAAGTCATATTAAAACATTTTTTGACAGATTGCTGAGCGCTGTGTACCACATAAAATCGGTTCGCGGTCAGTAAGCACAACCAGAATTCATACATAAGGCGCACTGTCGATTTTTGAGAAAATGAAAGGATTTTAGGCCGTGCAGCTCCTCCGGGCTGCATGTCGTTAGCGCGGTTAGCTCGTTAGCGCGGTTAGCTCGCTAACACGTTGACGCCGTCCAGCCCGACGCACGGGGCGATCCGCGGTAACTCGCTAACGGAGATTTTCCGCTTTCATCTTGTCATTGCCTGCAGGTGAAGCTATGGGGGAGGGGGAGTTGTGTTCAGTGAAGGAGAGGCGAGGCCGAGTAACGCAGCGTAGAGACAAAAGTGGACGAAAGAGGCAAACCTGCGGCTCCACAAGTATAATTATAACGTAACATAGACTATATCGATATAAACGATATTGTCACATCTTATATCTCGCATGAAAATATATCGATATTTTTAAAAAACTCGATATATCGCCCAGCCCTAACACAGGAGATGCACAAATTGGTCACATGCATTGTAGCTTGCATAGTAAATTGACTGAGGAAGTTTTCTCTGACCAGACATCCTTAAATTTCAGTTGAATACCCTTGGTCTAAATCACGGGTCGGCAACCGTTCTGATGTTTCCCCAGAAGTCAATGTGCCATATCAACCATTGCATTAGCAATCATGCTCAACAGTTCCACGCTATATAGAATAATTTTAAAGAACTATATTTGTTCGCAGATGTTGGCAAAGTGCAGATCAGCTGTTTTAAACAAAAAGCAAATTAAAAAAAACACTTTTTATCCAAAACAAGAACTCTATAACAGCAAAGGAACTGTACGACAGAAAATACAAATGCTATTTATGGTCTACTCACAAAAGTGATAAGGAAAAATACTAAGGCATGTTTGTTAATACATGTTATTGTGGTCTATGGGCTCCCACTCAGAGACACAGGTCTCCAAGTGTCCGGCAGTCAGACGGCTACGGGAGGTGCTGAGAACATTATTTGTGTGATAGAAAGTCTGCTCACACAGATATGTGGAGCCAAACACTGTCAATAAGGCCTGTGCAATGCTCTGAAGACAGTTACACTTGTCAGGTAGTGATGTCCAGCAGGTGAAAATGCACGAGACAAATCCAGCTGCCCATTAAAGCTTTCTGGTTTAATCAGAAAAGAAAGCATTGGTCCAAACACCTGCATTGTGAATTCGTGGTGCTGATGCTGCGCTGAGCAGACAGCTCTTGAACGTTTGAAGTGTTGGAATGTGGAAGTGGCACAACTAATGTAAGCTAATTAGTGATGTGCACCAGTGGCCCGTCCATAGATTATTATTTTTTAATGCACCTTCTCAGATTAATTCACTGTGTGCCGTGCCATCATTTAACCCTTTGCGTGCCAGCTGTGGCACGCATGCCCAGGGTTGCCGACCCCTTTAGAGTCAAAATGATAGCCTAGCTGGATCATCTTCTTATGTTAAGATGTTTGGAACCATTAACCATAAAATAATCATTCAAAGTTTCTTATTCAAAGACAAGAATGCAGCTTATACGTTTAACATTGACATCAGCTCACTAGCAAGATCGGTGTGACAGAGCCAATATCAGTGTGCACCTGACACTGCTACACCATGATAGAAAATCATGTCCTACCGTCAGTGTTCTTTAAATGCATGTGTGCTGCACACGCAGCTTTCAGACCAACCTGGTATCAAAGCAAAGCGTGTAATACATAGAGTGGTCCACTGTTTCCATTTCACACTTTGCCTCTCCAAAGCATGAAATGGACATACATGCACTAGTTGCACTCGCAGTAAGCTGCAGCACCAGCAGAGGGACATATTTTCTTTCCAGCAAATAAAATTAACATGGGAAAGCTTTTAAAAAGACATTAATAACACATTCACATGTAAGTAAATGTGGACCTCTGGATTAAAAAGGGGGGATAGCACCCCGTGTATGTATAATAAATCCTGTCAGGAATTGTGCATGAATTTAACATACTTTACATAGAATGACAAATTCATTTTATACATTATGAAAACTTGCAGACAGACACATTTACTAGCATAAATCAAACCTACAGGTTTGTACACATATTTTCACCTTACTCTCATTATGGTGAAAAGGGCCAGTGTGCCGAAGACGGTGACTTGTGGGTGCATCCAGACTCGTGCGTTTCCAATGTAGTCAAACTCTTCAGCGATGCCGTCTTTAGTCCATGTGCGGTTGTCCAGTAATGTGACCAAAGCCTCGTTCTGTGTCAGCTGGAAAATTTGGAAAATTTAACAAATAAAAAAAATACAATTACTACGACTGTGACTGAGTCAGAGCTCTTTCACAGATAATAGAAACAGAAACACATGACAGATAGTTGGTGTCCATGTAGAGGAATGCCCAGACCAAACAGCCACTTCACAAGCGCATGGCACAACACAGAAGAGCCACCTCCACAGGACAAGACTCAGCAGTCCATCTGCATCT
>NW_005187859.1:139238-141554 GCF_000239375.1 Pundamilia nyererei
GGATGAGAGGTGAAACGTCTTCAAGCAACTTAAAGAAGTCCAGACGCTTTTCTTTGCAAGCTCCTTTGAATACGAGGACCTGGATGACTGAGAACCTTCACAGACATATTTCATTCAAAATTCAGTGTTTGGCTTGAAACCCTAGAAGATAATTTCTAATGGTTTCAATATTATCCTTTTATTTAACATTAGCATTTCCATGATGTGTAATCCACAGAAAATTTTTTCATTTTTTTGAGTTAGTTGATGATGTATTTTATTATATAATGAATGACTTCAATTTAACAAGAACGGGCTGAATTTTAAGTCTTATTGATATATCAATAATTTGGTATATCAATAATTAAATGATTTAAGATGGATAAAGACTGTTTTCAAACCATACAACATGTATGAAATGTAAACCATCTTTAGATACATTTCAAAATTAGCTTAATTAGAATAAAGAGAAAAAGCCCTGCATATTTTTTAAAAGAATTCTTTGATGTCTACTGTAATAACTGTAGAGTGATGAGTATATGTAATAAAAATAATATATGGTTCATGGGCTTTGTGAACCTACCTCTCCAGCCATAAATTGTCCAAAACCAGAAGGAAACAATAGTGACGAAATGAGGAAAGAGACCATCACTGGATACACAAGACATCTAAGAACATAGATATATAACAGAAAGAACAAGTAAGCAAGGGTAAAACAATAAAATGCTTTAAAACAATAACATAAAACAATAAACAGGGAATAATGCATGTCTAACAGTTACTGAGAAAACCATAGTTATTCACGCATGGGTGAAAAAGCAACGTAAAGCTAATCACTATATTATATTTATCTTTATAGGTACATTTTTTCCTTTATTTACTCAAGTTTGTTTAACTTAAAATAATACACTTACAGGCCACCTTTCTGGGTATACCTATGAAAATTATTTTTAAGGCAAATCTCAAATTATCCAATCACATGTCAGCAGCTCAATGTATTTATGCATGTGGAGTTTAGAGCTTTACCATATCATTCTGTCAATCTATGATTTGTCATTTATTCCTTTTAAATGAATATAAGAAACTGGAATTTTGTGCACAGGTTTGAATGTGTTTGGGGTTTTCTCTAATACACATAGGATCGACAGTATGCAGAGACACAAATATACATATGCCCCTATTAATATTTGGTCGAATGTGTTTTACCAGTTGAACTTCGACAAGACTCTTGGTAGCTTAACTGAAATCTATAGCTTGACCACATGGACAAGCCAAAAGCCTTATGGAGAAAAGTATTCATTTCTGATGACCAAACATCGAACTGGCTGGCTATAATGACGAGCGGTATGTTTGAAGGAGTTAATGTGAACTGCACCAACTGTCAAACATGCCCTGGGTCTGTTTTGTACGGAGCCCCTCTGATGACATGGTCCAAAAAGTAAATAAATTGTGGCCACAAAATACTACTTTGTGCCCTCGAAATAGTATAACGTGCCCGCAAAATACTTATTTGTGGCCACGCAATACTATTTCGAGGGCACGAAGTAGTATTATAGGTATTTAGTAGTAGTATTATAGGCATAACGTGCGCACGAAATGCTAATTTGTGGGCATGAATTGGGTATAACGTGGCAACGAATTACGCATTTGTGGCAACGAAATAGATAACGTGCGCACATCATATTGATACAATTCCTGGACAGCTGCGTAGAGACATAAGCATAAGAGTAGGCTAAACCTATGCACTGTGGACAGAGACAGTATGATTGAGTTTTATTTTAGGCTGGGGATGAGCTACAAATGCATTTTGAAAAGCCTGGCAATGCAAGGAACCATTATTATGGAGAGACATTTAAACAGGATATTGAAGGCCCAGTTGCTTTACAGACGTAAGTACGACCTGGATGCCGGGATAGATTTTATTGTCAACCAACTACAAGGGCCTGGGAAGGATCACGGTTATCAGTCACGTGTTTCGTGGCCACAAATAAGTATTTCGTGGGCATGTTATACCCATTTCGTGCCCACGAAGTAGTATTTTGCGGCCATAAGATATTTATTTTTTGGACCATGTCATCAGAGGGGCTCTGTACAGTAGTTTTGCTGCCAGTGGTACTGGTACATTATACAAAGTGAGTGGCATAATGAAGGAGGACTACCTCCATATTCTTGAACTTCTTGAAATCAATAGCCAGATGTATGAAGTTATGAATGACATTCTTGTTGCTACTGATCATAGTAAATATGCTGTGCTTGTGTTATTGGATATGACAGCTGCATTTGACACAGTGGACCACGACCTGCTGATCTCCCGCTTACATCACTGTGTGGGAATTT
>NW_005187859.1:164405-167481 GCF_000239375.1 Pundamilia nyererei
AAAAAAAAAAAAAAGGTGATGATGCTTAGAGTCACTGAAATCCAACTTTATACCAAACCATATGTCTTGTATAGAAATAGTGGAAGCAGTACAGTGTCAGTGTAGGGGAAGGACATGAGCCAAGATCCTGTTGAATTCAATTGTGTACATCCACAAAAAGCAGCAGTTCAGCTGTACACTAATACAATCTGAAGCTTACATTAGAAATTATTGACAATTGTGATTCCTTGTCATATGCCGAGACACTACATAGATCCCAGTGTGCCTGCACCTGTTGAATCCCACTTTAACCACTGAATTTTCTTATTTTGTTGTGCAGGTGTGGAGGCAAAGTTAGCCGCCACCATGTGGCCAACTGAAAATTATTTTTTTATTTCTTACATATCAAACTAACCACAGTCAATGGAAGTAGAATTTAGCTTTGAATAGTATTTGTATTCTTATATAGTAGTATTGTTTCATCAGTATATTAATATAGCACAAGGTTCAGTTACCTTGTACAAAAATGGTTAGTAGAATTATCCTTCAAAGAGATACTTTTACTTTTTTCCTTTGAGTACATTTGAGATCAAGTACTCTTTCACTTTTACTTGAGAAATGAACTTTTTTCAGTAGTTGAGTATTTTTTTTTTTTACATTTTGGTGTCTGTGCTTCTGCATAAGTAAAGAAAGTGTGTACTTTTGCCACATCTGTTTACATACCAGCAGCCTGTGGGGAGACGATCTGGGTGAAGCCGGCAGAAAACACGATGAGAGCAACAGAATAGCCGACCCAGCCCAGGTACTGCAGGAACCCATTACTGTCCAGTCTGCCATATACCCACTTCTGTCCTGTGGACACACAAACCACACAAACCAGGCCCAATGTGTAAAACCATCCTCACAGATTTACAGTGCAGTTACAGACCTATACAACAAAACAGGAACTGGCAGGTCGAGGTTAGTTTCCCTTTCTGAAAGTATAAAACACGCAGCAGGAGAAATGTGTTTGAATTTCTCAACCTGTGAGATTTGACATTTCTGATGAATTTCAAAGGTTCAGGTGTCTAATTTCAACTTTCTGGTTTGCACAGTTTGCTTACTTATTTTTCCTCCTCCCTGGTCCCCTTTGCTCTCATTACTTACTTACTTCTTTACACCAAACTTTTTTTTTCCTTTTTACACTGTTAAATACCTCTTTCATTCCTGTCTACTGTACCTTCTAGTTTTTATCCCTTGGAGAACCTTTAACACACAAAAAAGAGTTACTGAGCTTGATTTGCTTTTTTGAATAAAACACACTGGTAACTTTCTTAAACTGAGTTCTAATAACACCGTGAGAAAAATTGAGTTCAGTTTACTTAATATAGATTACCATACTAGATTTTACAGCCGAACTAAAGTCTGTATTTCAGTCAATTTTGTTGGCTATGAATCTAATGTGGACAGGAAACAGTGTTTTTTTTCTTTAGCTGTGCTAGTGGGCCTGCCCTGCAGCCTCGCTTTTGCCTCCTTTGTTTACATATTTATGTAGAACTGCATCTACATGTATGTCAGACATAGATTTTGTATGGTTGGGTAGTCTAGGTATAATAATAATGGATTGCATTTATGTAGCACTTTTCAAGAAACCTCAAAGCACTTTACAATTCCACTATTCATTCACTCTCACATTCACACACTGGTAGCCACAGCTGTAGCCACAGCTGCCCTGGGGCAGACTGACAGAGGCGAGGCTGCCATATCGCACCATTGGCCCCTCTGGCCAACACCAGTAGGTGGTAGGTGAAGTGTCTTGCCCAAGGACACAACAACCAAGACTGTCTGAACCGGCAACCTTCCGATTACAAGACGAACACCCAACTCTTGAGCCACAATCTCCCCACGTATCATAACATACATCTGCCCAACAAAATTGGGGGGCTCAGACAAAGCCCCCCCTTGGACTGCTGAGTTTCTGCATTTTGATCGACTATGCCCCTCCAATGTGTGCTCTGATGTACAGAGAGAAAAAAGGAAATGCAGAAATGTACATGTCAAAAAACTTGAGAGGAGATTTGGCTGAAGTGATGGGGAAAACGAAGGTCGTTACATTATGCGTGCAGGAAACCAGATTGAAGGCCAGGCCAGGTACACTGGAGGTGGAGTCAAGCTGCTCTGCCATGGCATTGGATGGTAAGGAATTGTAATACTAGAGGAATGTGATACTGAACCCCAAATTGCTCCTTTGATGCATTTGTCTGAGTGTGAGTGTTACACATAGATAGAAAGAACTTACGTGTAGGAAAAGAAGCGTGTGTGAAACATGTTGTTTAAGGTGCTATGAGTGCTAAAGCTATATAAGAACAAAGCTTTTTACCATTTATTTGTGGTTTCTAGTTTCTCTCAAATGCTTATCCAGTCTGGCTTTGCCCTATCACAGAGCTTTTTTCCCAATGCATCTACTTGGACACAAAGTTTCCTGCCAGGCATTTGTCAAATTCCAAATTTTTTTTTATGTCAACTTGGTTTAAGATTGGTCTCCATCACTAAGAAGTAAATCTAAAACCTTTCCAATATGTGCCACATCTAATGGTTTGCTCCAGTGTCTAATTCCATTGTATATTTTTCTTAATTTATTTTGTGTTTTCACTGTCCGATTTTAAAATTCTGAATAGATTTGTATACATTTGCATACATGTGATACATGTCTATTTGATGTGAACTAGAATGTGAAAGACTTCAAATAAATTCAGCCCTTTTCCATCCCTTGACCTCACCCTTCACCACTACCTCCATCCTATCAACTCATCTTTTCCTCTCACCATCAGTTTCCTGTAGTTGTTAGATATTACCAGTGTTGGTCAAGTTACTTGAAAAAAGTAATCAGTAACTAATTACTGATTACTTCCCCCAAAAACTAATCCCATTACTTTACTGATTATTTTTAAAAGTAATTCATTACTTAGTTACTTAGTTACTTTTTAAAAACACGATTTACAACCTGAAGAGGTGATAAAGTGATAGATCTTTCAGCCCAATTCTACTTTTTCTACATAATCCATCATACAAAATGTAATCAAATGGAAAAGTCTCTTTTTAAAACTTGTTTTATCAG
>NW_005187859.1:169670-175554 GCF_000239375.1 Pundamilia nyererei
CACCGGTTTGAGCACCGTTTGAGCACCGGCACCGTTTCAAAAGTACCGATTTGGCACCGGTATCAGATAAAACCTAAACGATACCCATCCCTAGTGTGCAGTCACTTACTTTGCTTTCATCTCCCTGCTTCCTTTTTACACTTGAGCTTGTAGAACAAATGCCGATGTTTTAATATGCCAAATAATTGTGCTGTGGCTGACTTTTATGGCATTCAGCCTTCTCATTTAAGCATATCCAAGAATTCCCTGTCAAACATTTATTTCAAAACCTAACTTATTAGGTCCTTCATTTGCTTTTCGAAAACTGCCCTGCATCAGCTGCTGGTAATCAGAATCACAGCTGCTCCCAACACTGCAAACATATTGTTCTTTCATCAAATCAAGAACTGAAGGTAATAATATCTGTGTGTGTGTGTGTGTGTGTGTGTGTATGCTGGCTGAGTGCATTTAAATGGAAGAGCAGTCCATTAACTGTACAAGTTACTTATTTGTTAAATGTAGTCCACACCGAAGTAAAGGGCATCTTGTATCACAATCCAATTGCCCACTCTCTGGTACGTTGCCTTGATGATATTTGAAACTTTTAAAATAACTAAAACGGGGACACTGTGACAAAGTCAAAGATGCAGGAGACGTTAGAGGGGAAAGCTGCAGTTAAATATGTTCAGGTAAAGGGTCATTGTGAACCACACTGCACACACTGTTATCACTTTGATGTGTTTATGCCTCTGCGTGTTCTCTGAAACCTTTCCCCACTACGGAGCCCCGCAAGGGACATGGGAGAAAAGAATTACGATGAACTTTTGCGAGATCTCGCAAAAGTTGAATTCCCACAATGGCGGCTGCTACTTAGTTGTAATATTACTCTTTCTGGGTCACAAAATAAACTTTCAAGATATTTTGAGGCATGAATGTAGCTGTGTAAACATCAAATATCTGCTCGGTTTACAAGACATCATATATTTGCAAAAGTGCTACGACGTTTTCACAAAACTTTTGCGAGATCCCGAGTTTGTTTTGTGAGGTCTTGCGGGGCTCCATACCCCACACACTGATTCTATATTATTTATCCACTATGTTACATGTTGCTTCTCAAAATTGCAGAGAAATGTAGCTCTGGTCACCTTTTTGGGCACAGCTGCATATTCTGAGTTTGCATAAATGTCTGTGTGAGTGTTGGGAGTTTGTGATATCAGCAGTGAGAGAAAGAGACAGGAGAATTGAAGACCAACTGGTTTCATAGACTGACACATGGCTACAAAGATGGAGACAATGGAAGTGAAGTGAAGAGAACACAAGTGATGAGGAGGTGCTGGGTGGGTTTCCACTGCCATATACAGGAGGGAGAATTTTGCAATAAGTGTGGAGGAGTGGAGGAAGGTGGATTAAGATGTTTGTATACAACATTATGATCTAGTGAGAGTTGGGTGCAAGTGAATAGTGAAGCTTTAAGCATTAGAAAAAGAGAAAGTAGATGACTTTGAATACCTGGGTTAAACATCCAAAGCAATGAACAATGTGGTGGCGATAAGTGAGAGAACAAAAGTGGAAAGAGTGAAGATGAAGCACTAACAAAAAGACAGGAGTCCAAGCTGAAGATGCTTAGATTCTCTTTGGGAGTGAGCAGGATGGATAGAATTAGAATTAACTACAACAGAGAGACTGCTCAGGTTGAGCAGTTTGGAGACAAGGTTAGAGACTCTAGGCTGAGATGGTCGGGCCATGCTTACAGGAAGGATAAAGGAAATATTGGACAAACATGGAGTTGCCATGCAGTAGGACGGGAGCAAGATCACAGAGGAGGTTCATAGATGCTCTGAAGGAGGACACGGATAGGGTTGGTGTGAATAGGGGCAGCACAGTGGCGTGGTTCTTAGTTGGAGCCACCTAGTCAGGGGCTCTTCGTATGGATTTTGCATGTTCTCCCCGTGTTTGCGTTGGTTCCCTTCAAGTACTCCGGCTTCCTCCCACAGTAATTGGTAATAAATGCTAATTCCTAATTGCCCCTAGGTGTGAATGGTTAGTCTGCCTGTCTATGTTTGGCCTGCGACAGACTCAGGGTACAGCCTGTCCAGGGTATACACTGCCTCTTGTCCTATGACAGCTGGGATAGGCTCCAGCCCCCCTGCGACCTTCACAAGTATAAGTGGAAGAGAATGGATGAATGGACTAGTGGAAAAATGATCACTGACAGAAATTTATCCTGAGTTCAAACTCATCTGTAGGTGACTCAGATGAATTGGGCGTGAAATCCAACTCAATCCAGGCATACTGGATTTAGACAACATCTGTATCACTAAAGCTTCACCATGATTAGGACTGTCACAGCTGTCGACTCTCAGACTAAAACTGACAGTCTATGTGTGCCTTGGAGATTCCACTTGAACATCAGAGACTTTCCAACTTGTGTTTGTTTTATCCTTCAATGCATCCCATTTAGTCCTACATAATCTCGTTACTGTAGCTACCTGACAACACCAACAGTAAGGTAAGAAAGGCAGTGGATCATTTGTATGAAATGCTGCAAGGAATGCTTTTGCCATGATTGCCTGACACTGCAGATATTGTTTAGCTTCTTTATCTAACTGTTCAGTAGGATCAATGCTTCCCAAGCAACACCTAAGGCACAGGGTTTAGTTTAGAGACATCAAAGTCATTGTAGTATTACATTTTTAACGGAAAGCTAATGTTCAAACAATTTCTCTCAAGGCTTGGATTCTGAGCAATTCATGGAGTGTGTACTCTTTGTATTTTTTCTCTGAACTGGACTCACAACAAAAAGAAATGATTGCCCTGAGCTGTGCCATCGCCAAAGACTGGTTAATAATCCTTTATGTTTTTCTACCACTTAAAATCCCATATGACCATGTAATGCATATTTGATAACAATGGAATTGTTCCATACTAGAGCTGTCAGTGGGGGTTTGGTTCAGTCTGAGAGCCGTCCAGTCAGTGTGCAAATGGCCAAACTACAGTAAAACATGACCATGTTCAATGATGTTTTCAGTACTACAGGAGGCTTAGTTCAATGGTCAAAAAGCAAACCTGAACAGTTAAGTCTTGAGCCTCATTCAGTGGTAATGCCAATATTCAAATGGCAAGATACACGGTGTGGATTTCTACCATATACAAATTGCTATGGTGACTCTGCTCTCTACCGCTACAGGAATTTAGACTGTGTGAACACTTTTGTGAAAGATGAAAAGGTCCCAATTTTAATAGGGTTTAGAAAATCTGTATCACGGCACTTCTTTTCTTTAAACTAATTTTGTTCATTGTGGTGTGAATAGGCATTTGTCCATCACATGGTTAGAAATGGTAAGAAGGTTTTCTATAAAATAATGAAACGAGCACTAATTTCAGAAACAGGAATAATAACACTTGCTGCTTGTCCTTCATATTCCATGCTGGCTGTGTGGTTTGACTCTTACACTTGGCACAGCGTCCATTGTCGTGTTCCAGTGTCCGGCTTCGCTGACTGACCTTCTCCCCACTTTCCTTCAGCCGAGTAGCCTCCTCTTTGGCATACACCCCGAGCTCCTGGGTGTAGCGCCCATACATCTGCGAAAAAACACCGGCATCCATTTAGCTTTCAAAAAACAAACACATTAAACATGTCCCAAAAATGGGCGGTGTGATGTAAATCAGAATTGTGTCTTTCTTCTGACTTCTTGTCTGAATTCATTTCCATCTGCAAAAATCCATATTTGGCCCCCGTGCATAGGGGCAGTGGCGGTTTTTTATATGGGCGACATAAGCCGTTGCCCGGGGCGGTATCATGGTGGGGCGGCATCATGGGCATCGGCAAAAAAAAGTTGCTCGCACCCATGTTGCCCTGACATCATGCCAAAGCATTTTGAGCACTGCATAGGCACCGAACCGTTTTCTTTTGCGGAGAGTAAAGGCACCCTCTGTTTGCGAGGTGCCCCTGCTGCTTGCCACACAGGAAGGAGAGAGCGGGGCGGCATTCTCTGGCTGGAGTGGCATCTAATAACCAGCTCACAAAACTAAACTAAAATAAACCAACAAACTAGGGCTGTCAACGTTAATGCTGTCATCATGATTAACGCGATTAAAATTTTTAACACAATTGAACCATTTGGAGCGCAGAATGACTCAAAATCTCTGAAATGTCTCTGTCAACGCATTTCAGGCAGTTTGTCCAAAGTTTGTCCCTTCTGTGCTGCAGATAGGTTGATTGCGTTAAAAATTGTAATCACATTAACGTGTTAACATTGACAGCCCTACAACAAACACAAACACTGAAGACATTATGATACAGACTTATAATTTGCACTAATGTGTTTTCTAAATTCTATCACACACATATAATTGAAAAGTGAGCACGAGGGCCCTCGCTGCGCCTGCTGCTGCTGCTGAAGTCTCACACACAACCTGTCAACAGGGGAGGGGCGGGCTGCTTCCAAATAGACCACATTTCATTCATAATGCTGTAAATGCAAGCCCATTATGTATCAATTATTTTTCCTGGGTTGTGTGAAATCCCAGAAAAAAAGAAACCCTATACAAGGTGTAGGCCTATTAGTCTATTAGTGTATGTTGTGGGGTTGGGTGTTGATACTGGAGTGCAAAATCACTGATGAAAGATGGACAAGAAAAGGTCAAAGCAATCAGGTCCTCAGCTTAGAAAAAAGAGAAAAGAAGAGGAGAAACGGGCAAAAGATGCAGGTAAACAGATGAGTCTTTGAGAGGGAGTGTTCAACCAGGGCACCAAACAGGCTAGGACCGCGCCTGCGTAGGGTAGGAGGTCTCCTTTGCATGGATGGAGCTATAGTTGATTGTGGTGGTTAAGGTGTAACACTTCACCAGCCTAAATAACAAGAACCATAACTGTGTAACTATTTGAAAATGTAATATAGTGAAAGTGGTACAGTAGCTGCAGGATCACTAAGGGCCTGAGTCACAGTCTGCTCCAGGTATTATTTGTGTAATATTCCCCCACATGCTTTCTCTGCTAAAAATAATCCAACCTCTAAGAACCCCAAAGAACCATAAATTTCATAACCATCCAGCAGGCTCATAATAAATATTTTCCTATGAAATATTTTGTGGTAGTTGAATTACAGAGCACGTTTTTCCTTGAACTCGTTACAGTCTGGCTCCTAGAAAGCAGAAAAACAAAAACATGAAGGATCGATCATGACCTTTGCACAGTACTTTATATTGCAGCTCACTCATTGTCCTGACAATACAGATCTGACTTATGTTCAAATTTGTCTATAATGCTCAAACCAGGGTTGCCTGACATTTATAATGACAATTCAGGTAATTTAGTCAAAACTTAATAGATTTAAGTTTCACAAGTGTGTAAAACTCACTACAACCCTGTTTGTGAGTGGTTGTGCATGGGAACATTGAATATGAAACAAAGTATTGGCTGGTGTGGCAAAAGGATATATAGAACTTTCCCATTTACTCTGTGGCTGTCATGGTTGCATTGTGTGTTAGTTTGGCTTGTTTCAACAACTGAATGCAGAGATTTAAAGTACTTAGATTCTATACTTCGGACAGAAACGAAGTACTGTACCTGTTAAGCAGGTTACACATTTTTGGAAAGTGGGTTCTGCTCCTTCACAGAGAGGTTTCCCTTGATAACATACAGGACACAGCATGCACGTTAAATAACACACACACAAAGTTGTGTTTTCATATCTTGTTGGGGACATCTAATTCACATAATGCTTTCCTTACCCACCTACCTTAACCCTAACCATCAACAATGAATGCCTAACCCTAACCTAACTGTAGCCCTGACACTAAAACCACATAGTCCCCACAGATATATAAACATGGTACACACACACACACACACACACACACACACACACACACACACACACACACACACACACACACACACACA
>NW_005187859.1:211220-213666 GCF_000239375.1 Pundamilia nyererei
CCTGACACGAAGAGAATGATGTCTGAGCGGCGAACAGGTGGGTGGCGTCTCTCTTTTAACCCCGGCCCCGTGATCAGCTGATCACAGCCGATCACCGGCTGACAGTCTGGATATTATACATATCTATTTTCAATAGTTGCACATGAACCATGCTATATCTTATCAAAGCGTCAACAGTCGACATTCAAGGGGTACTTAGATCAAAGCATGAGCAACGGAAAACTACCTGATGATAGACGAGCACCTTGAATATTGATGTGTGATACTCCGCTTCCCATTTTATTTAATGCACAAAAACGTTTTTACAGAATTAGCATGTATGCCTCTAGCATACATTTTTTAAAAATCATAGAGCACAAATAAAGCTTACAACGGTATGAAAAAAACACTCAGCATTTCAGAGTCTAATGGTTCAATCAATCAAGCAGTGAATGTGTTTTTGTGATATAACAGAGCTGGCAAGTTCCTGGAATAGTAATTAGGGAATGGAGCTCAGTGAGGGAGGGAGAGCCCCGAGCAGTCACTAAAAAACATTTTACATATGTGAGACTCAGGTCGGTGAGCACCTTTGTGACAGGAGCTGCTCAGCTGTGACTTTTCTGCCTTTAGTCAGATTTCTCCTTTTCACATTGATAGGAAAATTATTAAAGCTATACGACACACTTTTTGATAAGCTGAAAGGTTGAATCTCTCTCTCAATCTGTCCTCTTTTCAGGCCTTGTTGTGGCTCCTCTGCTATCTCTTATCCACAGTACAATTCAATTCATGTACTAGTACACCATGTATCTGTAAAAGTGTCACACACGCATATCTGTTCCAAGGGAAACATTAAAAGAACTGTATAAATGAAATTCATGGGATTTCCCAGGCAAACAATTGGATAGACATTCAAAGTGTGTGCTTTTGCTTCCTTGCAAGTAAAATAAATGTGTTGGCGCTCACTACTCTGTGTGTTTCACTTTATAAGAGAATGTTTCTAACAGTTTGATCCTTCGAGCCGAATTTCAACATCAGTCCCATTAATTTTTTGCCAAAGTTGACAGACGACGATCAAGTGGGAATCTTCGACTCTTGTAAGACCTCTGTCCCTTCACTCATGAAGTTTGGTCCGTTTGGGAAGGTAAGGCCAGCTGTTTGACCCACATAGCAAAACTGGTATGGCCCAGATCTGGCCCACACAATGTGCTTACACATCTACACGTAATCTGGCCCACATACCGCAAAGAATGATGGCCCTCAGGTGGCTCAGATTATGTTTGCCAGAGGTGGTCCACTGCTGGCCCACAACACTCTTAGCTCTGGCCCCAGATGTCAGCCTGTGTGTGTGTGTGTGGGGTGGGGGGGTAAAAAAAACAACTCTTGGACACTGCTAGCATAATAGACAGGTTTTTTGACGTGGCTCCCAAATGCAAAGCAGTACATGAAGCATTGGTTTCCAAACCAATTTTCTTCCAAGCCAAAGACTAGAAAATATGGTGAAGCATATCTTCCATTTGGCTTCACCTGCACAAGATCCAAGGTAGGTCTCCCTGCAGAATTAGTTTTCCCTGTTGGGAGCACGCGATGGGCTCTCCAAATCACGGTCAAACAGTATCCCACATTCTAGATTTTTAGTGCACAAACACTTCTTGTAATGACTACTCCTGATATTTTGGGGATGTTAGCTCTTTATACAGTAAAGTTACAGTGGGATACAGATAATATCAGGCTGATCCTGCCTCGATTTGTTCCCCCGGTCCAAACTATGGACAAACAGGACCCCACAGTTATATATTATGATTTTGAACCCATTTTGCACACAGACACATTTGAAAAAAAAAAAGGTATTGATAGCAATGTTGAATATTATTACACAGGAGAAAACAACTGCAAGTAAAATAATTACACCATGACGCCTCTGCCTTTCAAAATGGAAGGACAGTAACTCCATGTGTAGTCTATATGTAAGCATGTAAAAACTGAAGATATTAAGATTAACAGTAACAGTATTTTGTCTCTATCTGCCATTCTGCAATTCATCTCATGTAAACAATAACATGGCGCGCAGTAAAAACTTAAAAACTTTAAAAAAGCCACGTACCTGTGATGTTGCTTGACGAACTCTGTATTCCTCGTCCACACGTCCTCAGTTTTGGGTGATTGGAAACGCCGTTTACGTGTGGACAAAAGGCCCAAACGCATAGAAACAGCTGTGTTTTCAAAAATGCTGTTAAAGAATAAATATATGTTCTCAGTGCTTATTTTCTGATTATATTGTTTTATGTATTTTAATAATAAAGGCCTGTATAAAAGAAGGCCAGCTTTGACTCACAAACCAAGTGCTCAGCCAGACTGAGAAACAGGAAGTTTAGTGCAGAGATTTCTTGAAACTACGCCTCATATCCTCACAACAGTAAACACAAATTCATAACATCTCACTCAATTTCCCAAACATCCTATTTCCAGG
>NW_005187859.1:215967-218544 GCF_000239375.1 Pundamilia nyererei
ACACACACACACACACACACACACACACACACACACACACACACACACACACACACACACACACACACACACACATCAACTCAGGCCAGAACAAGTTGTTTTTATCGAAACTATGTGTGACATGTAAAGGACCAAAATAACACCTATATGAGACACATTTTTGGTTTCTAATGCTAGAGATTTGCAACGGGCTTTGGGCTTTGCATGTCTTACTCTTCCAGAATATGATTGAATAAATATATATATAAATATTTTGACCAACTGAGTTGTGTTCTCTCTATTCAGTAAAAGAATGACAAGAACCAGATTTAATACTTGGTGCCGAAACCCGGGATTCTTTTACGGCTGAGAGGACAAATTCGGCTTAATGTGCAATCATAAAATGAAGCGAACAGAGAGCCGGCTCGACAATACAAAGGTAAGCAAAGTGTGCATATTGGATGAATTCTAAATTATCTGTTCGCTGAGTTGATGATCTTCACTGTTAAATTGGCTCTGTAGTGTGGAAACATTAGAACAAGAGATTTTCCCTAAGAACTGCAGGTTGATGATTAAGTCTGCTGCAAAGTTATTTTAAGTGTCTGTGCAAAGTTGTCTTCACGTGTTGCCGTGGAAGTATAATAAATGTTACAATAGGCCAGCAGGCGCTGGACGTCGACCGTTGGACGGTCTTAAAGTTGTTAATTTGATTCTGTACGAGAGTTGGACTCTTAAGAGCACGAAGGTCAGCTTTGGCAAGCCACCCATTCCTGGACGCTGGAGTGGGCCCGGTCGGACCGGTAGCCAGGTAGGTAGCCTCGGGATTTGTCCCCCATCAATTACCAGTGGTCTATTGTTTGGCTACTAGAGTTTGGAACTTGGGGGACTTGAGCCCTTATAGTAAATTGATGACGTTAGCAGATCACTTTCTCTGTCAGGGACGGTGGTTCGCGCTGATTGGACAGCAGAAGTTAGACTTCGGGGGGACAGTTTGGACGACAGGGTGGGACTTGATTAAAGCTGGTGGTTTCAGTCCCCAGAGATGCTCTTAAAGGTATTTGTGGTTAAACGGGCACTGATTGAAACTGGTGGTTCTAGTCCCCAGTGAGGCTTGTAGGTGTATTTCTAGTTAAAGTAACCCCCTCTTAAATTAACGACGGGGGCACAAGGGTTGGACTGAATGTTGGACGCCAGAAAACCCCCATAGGGATCACAGTGTTTGTGTATGTATGTACCTGGGTTGTCTGTTTATTGTGTATTGCTGCAAGTGTCAAGTGCTGAGTATATAACTGTATGAAGCTGTTCAGTTTGTGTGCGTGGCTGGAGAGCCCTAAAAAAAACCCCAAACTTGGTTAACAATGTCCACAGCTACGGCAGTCCCCAGGCTGGGCGAAGTGAAGCCGCCCAATTCCTCTCTCGGAAACTCGCTGGTCCTCCGCCAGACAGCCAGCCGTGCTGTCTCGCTTTCTAAACGTTCTTTGCCGCCAAACTCTACCGGTAACGCCGGGAAACTGAGGCAGATTAGAGGGGAGCGGCCGCTAGCCTTAGCTCTCGATTAGCCCCTCTGCTAGCGCTATCTCCGTCGACGCTTCGCCCCGGCGCTGCACCCGTAAGGCCGCTGTAGCCGGAGTCAGAGTTCATACACGGACGGAAACCCAGCCTAGACTCGCTGCGGTACCGTACACTGTCTCGCTAACCTCTCGTTTACACTTTGTTCGGGTCTTTCCCTGACCGCGGCCCTTTCCTAGCGTCTTCTCTCGTCCGGACACGTGTGCTTTGTTTTGCTCCGCTCGTCTTCTCTCTCACTGCTCATGCCCATCCTCTTCACGCTACGTCACTTCCTCTTGGCTGCTTCAGGCTGTAAACAACCCCGTGACCGTTTACTAAGGGTCGTAAATATGTGCCCTCACACTTGCAAGAGATTTAGGAGCGCACAAAGGCAACTATGAGAAGAGGAGAGAGGACAGGGGAGAGGTGAAGGCTGGTCCTGTTAAGCTGAGAGCATATGAAAACTGGGTTGAAAATTGAGGCTGAACTTGTGGAGGTTTAGAAAAGTCCAGAGCATCGCAACAGAAAGGTAAATAAAGAAATGAAGAAATAAATAAACTAAAAATTACATAAATGAATAGAAAATATACATACACAAGTAGAAATATGTGAAATTATCTTTGGAGGGAATGAGGATCGAGATAGTTTGAATCCACAGCTCAATGCAAATATGCATGAATTAATCTGAATACAAACCCATATATGCAATGAAGACCAGCTTTCACTCATGAATGTTCATACATCATTGTGGCGTGGGTGTGGTCTCTGGCCAGCTACAGAGGAGGGGTGATGCAGTGAGTTCCCGGGGTGGCGCAGGGGCGGGGTGAACAGGTGTGCTGGGATCGGAAGGTGATTGTGATTCTTTATATGTTCACAGTGACAGCAGAGAGCAGGAGTGTCTGTGTCCCAGTGCTGAACAAAACCACAGTTGTAAATAAAAGTGTCCAGCGTATGCATAAAGGGTCAAACGTTACAATCATATACAGGGCTCGCAAAATCGCTAGCCCGACGTCCCGGGGCTAGCGATTTTTCCAGTCGGGCTACCAAAAT
>NW_005187859.1:220092-222183 GCF_000239375.1 Pundamilia nyererei
AATCAAAAAATTGCTCTCTTTTTTATTCGGGCTACTTAAATTTATTTTGGGCTACCAAAAACTGAAGAGTCCCTGCCCGAAGGGCTACCAGGGATCTTGAAATTTTGAGAGCCCTAATATAAATGCATTATTGTTTGGCACTTTATGTTGATTAACAGCAGTTACTAAGATGCTGTATTACGCGTGCTAATTTATGGTTTGTCGACAGTTGTTTGGTGTTAGCATTAGCACTTGGTCACGCAGCTCCTCAAGTAATTATTTTCGTTTGACACTCATATACACTGTATTTTGTTGTTACAGTTTCACACCTGCCATATAAAGCAAAGTCTAAACCCACTCTGGCATCAGTGACTTTTGTGTGGAGGTGTTTAACTCCTGGATAGTAGAAAGTGGTTCTACGAGGCCAGTACAGTGAAAAGGGACACCCTACTACGACGATGAAGACTGCATTGTTACACGCTGTATCCAGACCAGCACGACAGACGCAGTGACACCAAGTCAGCATAAATGCACATCCAGTCAGCTTAAAGATGGAGAAAGAAGGATATGAAGTAAGATCCACAACGTCAAAGAAATCTAGCCGCTCCTCCACTGCAAGCGCAATGTTAGCCGCCGCTACTGCCCATGCTAAAGCTGAAGCTGCCCAAAAAAGAGCTGAATTTGCAAAGAAGGAAGTTGAATTTAAAGTAGAAAGAGTCAAATTAGATTCAAAGCTTGATGTTCTAGCAAAAGAAAGTGAAGCTGAGGCCGCTGAAGCAGCTGTCTTGGAGTCTGCTGTTGCAAGTTTTGACATGAGTGATGAGCACCTGAGCTTACCAAAGGAGACACAGAGTTCTCATGAGCGAACTACAGACTATGTCAATATGCAACAGCCACGCAGTGATTCAGTTAAATCAAAGGATGTCAAAATAGAAAAAAGGCGAGTATGTAAATCGACCTAAGCCACCGGACATGTCACCGGATGAACTGCCCTCAGCACCAAAGGACTATGGCTCCCTCAGAACCCCTGATCAAAGACATTACTCACCTGAAAGGCAAGGACAACAGTTACACTCTGTTAACTATCAGCAGCACCTCAGCCATGTCTCACCCGGGTTTCCACCGCCCTCTGCTGGACATTTTCAGTACTACCCTCCAGATCCAAATTCCTCTAGGGACTCTAATGAGCTTGCCAAATATTTAATGAGAAGTCAGTTGTTAACCTCTGAACTCACCAAGTTTGATGACAAGCTGGAGAACTATTTGTCTTGGAAGTCATCTTTCATCTACGCCATTGACACTCTAGAGCAGGGGTGTCCAAACTTTTTTCACTGAGGGCCACATACATAAAAATAGAGGAGGGGCGGGGCCACTTACTAGAAATTAGGTAAATAACCTTAACTTTAGTGTATTAAAGTTAGAAAAATCACTTAAAAGTGGTCGAATATGTTATATTGTTGAATATAATTAAAGACAAAATTGCCTTCATCAAAGCTTTCCATAAATGGATCTTTATTTATTTACTCAGAAAAAGCTTTGGTAGCTCATTCTCAGAACAGCAGCCTCAGATTTCTTCTTAGACAGAAGATTTACAGCACAGAGAACAAACAATGAAGGGGAAAATGGGATGGGTACATTTCAAGTTAGTTGTTTAAGTTATTAGGCTCAGCAACACACCTATTATCAGCTGACTTTGCGTGTGCGTGCACTGTGCACAGCGGTGTGTACTCTGTGTGTTAACAAGAAAAACGCAAATAAGAAAGTGGTGCGCAAAAGAAGGGTAGTGACAGAATTGATGCGCATTATTGATATTTGAAGCATGTGCACATGCATGCTTATTAACACACGGGTACTGTGGAATATATTTTTACTCACCTAAAGCGCTCGTGCTCTCGTCCACTCCAAGGTTATTATCGTTAACGAAAAATAACGAAATAACGAAAACTAGAAGTGAAAAAACATTTTCGTTAACGGAAATAAAAATAAAAACAAAAAAAGGAAAACTAACTAAAACTGTAATGAGTGTTCACAAAACTAACTAAAATTAACTGAATTTATAGCAAAAATGTGTTTAGTTTCATTGATGTGTGCGTGTCATACAATAGTCAAGGG
>NW_005187859.1:250357-252413 GCF_000239375.1 Pundamilia nyererei
TCAATGTCAATTGAAAAGAGAAATGATTCAGTGGGGACTTCTGTCTGCTTAACCTTTTCCACAAAGTCATATGTGTCCTTAATATAACTGTCATGCCTTGTGGATAAGGGATTAAGGAAGGAATCCAGATATTCTGCAGTGTGGTAAGTTTCACTTCCGCAGTCAGACACAATAGGGCGCCCTGGGGGCACTTGAAATGGTACAGACCACTTTGCTGGGTCTTTGTGGATCTTAGGTAATAGATAAAAGAGCCTTCCCCTTGGCTCAGCGGAGCCCAATAAATAGGTTTTTTGTTTCAAATTAATGAATTTTTTCTGGTGTAGATTATTAATGACTTTCTCCACAATAGGTAATGTGTCCAAATAGATGGGTTTTTTTAATTTTGAATAATAGGTGTTATCATTTAATTGTCTGTAGCCCTCCTGTAAATATTGATCCCTGTCCAGGATGATTACAGCGCTGCCTTTATCTGCTGGTTTTAAAATTATTGATTTGTTTTCTTTTAGTTCCTTTAGAGCTTTGATCTCATCTACATTTAAATTTTGTTTAACGTGGCCAATGTGGAAATGGTTATTAAAATATTCATAGTCAGCTTTCACTAAGGTGGACACTTCCTGTGGAAGCTGACCTAATGGAGGAGACCACTCAGATTTAGGAGTGAAAGGCTGGGGTTCTGCATCAGACTTCTCCCCATAATGTATAGCCAACTTGATTCTTCTGTGATATTGTTGAATATCATGTTTACATTGTAATTTGAAATCTTTATTATGACCTATTGCAGGAATGAAGTTAAGACCCCTATCCAGGAGGTTCCGCTGAGCAGTGGAAAGCTTAAAATGCTTGGACAAGTTAATAACACCTGAACTTACCCCCTCCCTACCAGCTGGGCTCATGGGGATTCCACATTTACAAAGGAATTCCAGTGCCCCAACATATACATAGCCGTTACGTCCGTCCAGTGGATGTTGTCCCTTCCTGTCTCGAACCTGTCAGCAGGAAGAGCCGGTATGTGGTTCACCAGACCTGTAATGAAAGTGTTCAAGTGTAGGAGTGTGTCCTGCTCACTCTGGGGCAGAGCTGAGGAGAAGTTCACCACTGGAACGTAGATGTCAGCTTCCGGAAATTCATTCTGGGCCGTCAGAAGTGCCTTTTTCAGTTCTGTGACTGGTGTGTTCTTGTCCCTCTGTGATCTATTGTTCAGGCCAAAAGATAAAACTATTGTTTCTACTTCTACGCTGGAAGTGGCTTTTTCCAGTAGGGCCTGTGCATGGCACCATTTTGCACCGGGGAAGCTGTCAATTTGCACGTTCTCCGCTGAAAAGGATGGGAGTGTGCTTACATTTGAGTCACCAATGATGAGTGCTGATTTCCTGATATGGAGGCTCCAATCCTGCAGCTTTTTCTGCGTGTTTGGGTGTCTCGTGGGAAGGTTCGGATGTTCAGCAGGTAAAGCAGGTGTAGGGGGAGGAGACTGGGAGGATTCCTCCATTCTCCTCGTCTGGAGGCGGGTCTGCACGCAGGATTTCAGTCTGTCCTGTGTGGTGCGTGGCAGGCCGAGGTGTGCAGTTGTGGGAGGTCCAGGCGCTGTTGTACTGTCCTTCATGGGCCTGGTGGGGATGGTGGCGTCCCCCTGAGTGAGGTCCATTACCTCGATCATTATGTCATCACCCGGTTGCGGGGACTGAGTGGGCGGGGGTGGCTTCTCCTCAGCAGAGGTCGTGCGAAGCGCGGCGAATACTCTCCCTACCCTCCGGTCTTTCGGTGACATTGGTATGGGTTCAGGAGGATCTTCATGGGGGGTGGGGGTGATGGGTCTTAGATTGTCGTCCTCATCCCCTTCGCGCTCTATGAGAGGTGACCAGTCACCTCTGATGGGGTCAGTCATGGTGGTCGCTGTCGCCGTGGTGACAGAGCGCGCTGCAGGTGGAGCATGTACCTGTGCGGTCACCGTTACGGCTCGGCTGGCCCTGGGTTGCGGTGCGGCAGGCTGTGGAGTTGGAGTTGGTTGCAACACTTCCGTCAGAGGTTCGGTCGAGTCGAGTGTTATGAGGTCCTC
>NW_005187859.1:252905-254397 GCF_000239375.1 Pundamilia nyererei
AGATTTTATGAGTCTGTGAATAATCCGCACTTTAGCTGAAAAGTCTGAGTCATCAGATGGTATGGCGTGTCTGGGAGGTTCAGGTTGTTCAAATCTGGCGCGTGTCACATACCGTCTGTCCCGTGCTTGTCCCCGGTCAGCACGGCGCCTCAGCTCGGGTTGATCCCCGTGACGGACAGCATAGCGGGTCGCAGTTGGTCGCTCTCTGCTCCGGCGCTGCCGCCATGTGTGAGGGATTTCTCTCTCCTCTCTCCGGTGGTGCCATCCACTCACCACTGAAGCGTAGGTCCGGCGTTGAGCGTGGGATGGGTAGCTTCGATCTCGGGCTCGCTCCTGTTCAAAACGGTGCCCCTGTTGCGGTCGATCACGGTGGCGGGCCGCATAGCGGACTGCCGCTGGCTGCTCTGCTCTCCGGTGTTGATGCCATGTCGGGTGAGCGTCGTGGGGAATTTCTCTTTCCTCACGGCGGTTACGTCCCCTCACCACCGATGCGTAGGTACGGCGCTCGGTGCGGGACGGGTAGCTGGTCCGTCGGGGAGATCTCTGGTCGCCCCTGAAGTCACGGCCGCTTCTCCGGTCTCTGCGATGGTGGACGACGGTCCAGTCGTCTTCTGGATGAAACGTGGGCATCTTTGCGGGCACACTTGTGGTCTCAGCTTAGACCAACGGTCGCTGGGGACCGTGCTAGCAGTATTAGAATGGCTGTGTGACCAAAAAATGACGATAGTCCTCACGTTTGTTCAGTAAAAGAAACGAGAGCTTTATTTTCGCTTAATGCAAAAAATGAAAGCAAACAAATTTACAAATGTACAAAGAAATAAGCCAAAATCGCGACGTTTCGGTTCGCATGAACCTTCTTCAGGCTGGCTTGCTCAAAGAATGAAAACAGCATAACAAAGTATCAGATACAGTCCGTGTTGCAGGTGTGTGCACTGCGCAAGTCCACTTTTGAATTTTGCGGGTCTCAACAACCAATGAGAGGAGCTCCTGCTCCATGAGTCAGGTGTCCCTTTAAAGAGATTTAAACTGGTTGGTTGTTTACCCGTTTGTTATGTTCCGAAGCATCTCGGATCACAGTGCTTTATGAACAGAGATATATACAGTTTATACAAGATGCTACTCTCCATATGAGGGTTAAAGGAACATCATCACAGACAAAATAGTGTTGATGGTATATGCAGTTAGATAATATATACACACAGGATGACAGTAATTTGTGAATAGAATTTGAATAGAACAGTTTCCAGATAAAGACCCTCTCCATTTGAGAGTTGAAAGAAAAACATCACAATTTGAATTTTGTTGATAATATGTACAGTTATTGAATATATACATATATACAGTGCTTCAGTATAAGGACAGAGGGTCCCAGGAGTGGGTGGACAAGGGGCACAGGCCGGTTAGGAGAAGATAAGATGGGGGACCGATTGCCGAAGGCAATCGGGCACCAATGCGCAGGCCATCCTTGCTCCCGGCTCAAGGAACCATGTCC
>NW_005187860.1:0-2141 GCF_000239375.1 Pundamilia nyererei
CACTGAGTGGCAGATTGAGTCAGCCTACGTCTAGTTGATTTTCTCCAGGAAGGAGAATGTAGTTATGGTTTAGTATGGTTTGTCTATTTTTCTTTTTTTTTCTTGATGAAAGTTAAACAGTGCAAGAACAAGCTGTTTTTGTTTTAGTCTTTTTTAGACTGAGCCATGTCATTGTTTTACTTATCAAAGTTTGAGAATATTTCTATTTTTAAGTTTTGACGAGGTGGAAAAGCAGTTTTTGAGTTTGCAAAATTATGCTTATATGTGTGGTCTCAGAATCTCATCTCTCCTTTTTGCAGATGATGTGGTTATCTTGACATCATCGGGTGATGTGTTTCAGCTTGCATTGGAGCGGTGGGAATGAAAATCAGCACCTCCAAATCTGAGGCCATCGTCCTCAGCCAAAAAAGGGTGCAGTGCCCACGCCGGGTCAGGGACAAGTTCCTGCCCCAAGTGGAGTTTAAGTATCTTGGCGTCTTGTTCATGAGTGATGGGAGAAGGGAGCTGGAGATCGACAGACGGATTGGTGCTGTGGCTGCAGTGATGCAGTCGCTGTACAGGTCTGTCGTGGTGAGAAAGAGAGCTGAGTGTAAAAGCGAAGCTCTCAATTTACCGGTTGATCTACGTCCCTACTCTCACCTATGGTCACGAGGTGTGGCTAGTGACTGAAAGAACAAGCAGGAAAAAATGAGCTTCCTTCCTGTTTGTTTTTTTTCAGTGTTTTATTTGTTCCTGGGTAAATCGGTTTGGCTGAAACGGCTGAGTTTATTAAACTCCACCAAGACGGCGGGGATGCAAACCTGAAGGCTAGACCGTCCAATGTTACAACCTTGCACTTCTGGTCTTCTCAGTCTTCAGGACCTGGCCCACATACACCACAAAGGCCGGGTCCTCCAAAGGATGCAGCCCCTGAATTGAGACACAGTTTATATTTCTCAGCCTGGGAACACCTTGGTCTTTCCCCAGAAAGGCTGGAGGAGGTGGATGGGGAGAGGGAGGTCTGAGAATCTCTGCTTAGGGTGCTGCTCCCGCAACCCAGCTACGGATAGGCGAAAGAAGATGGCTGGATGGATGGATGCTTTTCCAAAATGTTGCCTAATTCTTGAAAGTGTGATGAGATTTTCCCCACTCTTTTATACTGTAAAACAAATCTCACTTCAAAAAGATGTCCTTAGTTTGTTAAAGTGCATTCACTAATGCGTGGGCATGAATGTTATCCTGAACAAAATTACTGTCAGATTTGTGAAACGTGTACCGGCAATTTTTGTTTTTACCAACATGAATAAGAATCATTCTTAATAAATGAGCTTGTGCTTGTACTGCCACACTCCCATTTCCCTATATAAGGAAACTCATTTACCTTGATGCAGAGTAGAGAAACCAGTGATAATGGTGAAAAAGTATTCAGTTTCTGGGCACGTGGGGAAAAAAACACAAGAGCGACAAAACGCAGTGAAACAATAGTGCCAAATGAGGAAACCAGAAGCTTTCCAGTGGTTGAAAAACAAAAATTGTGCGCTCAAGCTGAAGTGACAAGGGTGATGAATATTGTTTCCCCTGAGACACTCACTATGGCACAAGTATAAGATATGAAGGTAGCACTTTATAATAATGCCACACTATTAAGCTTTATTAAGATACTAGCAAGTGCCTAATTCATCATTTATATATGATTACTTCACCTTATTATGCCATTTATAGATACAGATATAGTATTATGGTTATTTCTAGCAGTGATCTAGTGGCAGTGATAGATGCACATGGTGTAACAGTAACAGACAGTATGTCATGTTATAAATGCAGAAATGTTTATGTAAATCGTTAAAGGGGTTTTGCAAGATTAAAACCAAAAATAAAAGAGTAGCAGATGAAAAGATGACAGAAATTATACTGATGGCAAAAATAACAGCGACAATAAATATAATAAATATAATGCAGGGCTGTAGTCTAACTTATTGCCGTGGGCACGCCTAACTTTTTAAAGTTAGGCGTACCGGCACAAAAGTTAGGCGTACACAAATTTTATAATAATTTATATAATATGTGTTTTTCTGGATACACTGCTTTTTCAGCATTCAAAGATTGATGACACCGTGTCAGCCCTCTGGCTATGAATTTCAGAAGGATCAGGCCTTAACTTA
>NW_005187860.1:3098-4505 GCF_000239375.1 Pundamilia nyererei
TTTAAAAGTCGATTCAGGATTTAATGAATTGATATCGCTTTATTCAAGATACTCACCTGCACTTTCAACTGGACCATGGCCAATCAGAGAGGTTCCGCCCCTTACTATCTCCGATTGGTTTAGTCCACGATAGGGGCATAATGTGTGTTTGTCGTTGACCACAGGGAAGGTTGCAGATTTGCAAATTAGATACGTAGAAACTTTCCAGAAGTCTCTCTTAAAATGTCTTCAGGCTGTAAATTAACCATTGGGCAAAGCTAGGTGTATTAGGTATTGCTTTTTTTTTTCTTTTTCTTTTTTTTATTAATCAAAGCTACCAAAACTTTTCAAGTGTCATCACTTTGCTGTAACGTCTATAGTTTTTTTTTTTTTTACAATATGATTTCAGTAATGTTACGCTCCTGCATACTGCATTTGCTGATTAATTAGATATTAGTACCTCTTAACCAAAAATGAACTGACCATTGGTTTCAGTATGTATGATGAAAAGTCTTCAACCCTCAGCTCTAGAATATTTAAATCATGGGAGTACCGAAGCCTCCCCTTCATCCTAAATAGAAAGGCTCACAGAGTCGACTCAGCCCAGTTCAAGGAAGCTCTGAATACCCGGATATGTCTCCATAATCTGCTTAGCGACTGGAAATGTCAGAGGGCTGATGGCCGAACATGAATCGAGCTGAGTTGGCCATGAGGGGATCGCCTACGGAGAAAGAGAGTTTAATGTTGGGGATCAGTGAGGGAAACTCACCCTTTAGAAAACATAATAGCTTCAAAGGTCGAATCTGTGACAACCTCTTTTGATTCTGCTGCTGTGCTCTGCTGTTCCTGTTCTTTACTTAGTATTTAAACAGCCACATCACTCACCTGCAGGTTATCAGGCTTATTCAATCCAGCAGAAAGTATGCCAGTTACTTTTATTCTTGACTTAAGCCTGACTCGCTGTGTCGTCAATGACAACCTCATGAGGTCAAGGCAGCTGCAGGTTTTGAAAGCCAAAGAGTCCTTATACATTCATATTTCCATATTTTCCTCACTATAAGTTGCACTTAAAATCTTTTAATTTTCTCAAAAATCGACCGTGCGCCTTATAATCCTGTGCGCCTTATGTAAGAATTCTGGTTGTGCTTACTGACATCGAACTGATTTTATGGGGTACATGACGCTCAAATCTGTAAAAGATGTTTTAGTACGACTTTGATAAGCTACAAACGGCTTGATGGATTATCGGAACATTACGGCTGCTGTAATCAGGAGCCTCGCGGAGTAATCTGGGTCCTAAACCCCGTCCACTTCAGGTCCCAAAGTCAAACGAACACTACGGCATCACTGAGAGTTAAACTGTCTAAAGTCTTTCATCTTTGATAAAATGATCAGTGTTGCTGCTCTACCAGGTGTAACAATTAAGTT
>NW_005187860.1:35132-41771 GCF_000239375.1 Pundamilia nyererei
CTACTGTGTCTGAATGTGTGGTATTGGCACTGTCAGTTTAGGCCTAAAGAGATGTGTGTTTAAAATAATACCACCTAATTTAAATGTAATCATTACATCCTTGTTAAAAGTTAACTTCCAATATATAAAGTTTCTAATAAGCAAAATGACCAGATTTAACATATGGCAGGGTCTATATGTAACATGTTTCTTATGATTCAACTGTGGAATTTAACTTAATTCTATAGAAGGACAAGCTATATTACTTTATTCTCAATTATAAAGCCAACCTAGACTTTAACCATTTAACAGGCCACTAATCTGGATTATAGCTTTCACAACAAAACTTTTTTGTTGTGAAAGCTATTGTTTTTAACAAAACAAATGCTATTGTTATTATCATCATTTAAAATGTAATTAAACAGAAAAGTTGGTTAAATATAAAAGCAGTTTGCTTATGTTGTTAAAGAAAGGCTAGATTTGACATTAATAGATGCTACAGATGTTCAAAAGCTGCCACAAAGTGTTAAAAAAAAAGACATCTCTGAAAACGTCGGTGCATTTTTGCAAATATGTGATGTCTTGACAAATCGAGCAGATATTTGAACTTTACATAGCTACATTCTCGCCTGAAAATATCTTAAAAGTTTATTTTGTGACCCAGAAAAAGTAATATTTAAAGGTTTTTTAACTGCGCTCCTCCGCCATTGCCGCGTTTGAGTTTTGGACGAAATGCATTCTGGGATATTTAGCTGTACCAAGTCCCTCGAAGTCCACACAAGTCACCACCGATACATGCTTGATAAAACGGGAGGAGCAAAAACACATCCCGTAATTTTTGGCGTTCTTAGCTTCATGTGTATTTTGAATTGGAGCAGCACTTGGTCTCCGACGTATCACAAGACCACAAGAACACACAAGTACAGATACACAGGCTCCGACAACTGCGGCGAGAAATGCGATCCTCCTTTTCCCCAGATTACCCTTTCTGGGTCACAAAATAAACTTTTAAGATATTTTTAGGCGAGACTGTAGCTGTGTAATGCTTAAATATCTACTTAATTTACCAAAATATCACATATTTGCGAAACTGCTTCGACGTTTCCGGAGAGCTCCACCAGCGTGATAGCTGACCGGGAGGTCAAGGCTTGCTGGAGACGGCGAGCACAGCTAACTCCTGGGGTATTGTTTTCAACCCCCCTGCGGTCTACTCAGGTCAAACATGATATATATAGTTAGTTAGTTATGGCTATGGATTGAAAATACCCCCCACACCCCACCCCTAACGGCTGCACCTCCCGAAGAATTTTGTCTGGGCTCTTATCTCACTTTATTTTCAAACATTCAACAGAAAATTTCAGACATAGTTTTATATAAGTTTTTTTAAGGCTGTGGTGTTAATTTTTAAGTAACATGAGCCCAGCGGCAGCAGCAACGCTAGGCTAACACTAACTAGCTAACAAGATTATAAACCTGGTGCTAAACTAAGAGAAGCCACAAAATCAGTTTGAATAAGAGTAAACATGTACTCACCAAGTCAGTGTATCAGGTAAAGATCCACAGCAATGACAACAATAACCTCTTGAGCTGAAGCTTCTCCAGGTTTGCTCAACATATTCTAGAAAAAAATGCTGGCACCATGAACATGAGGACTGATCCGTGCGAGGGAGGAGGACGGTAGTGATGGGGCATTTTCAAAACACATCTTTCATCCTTCCGCACTGAGAAGCAACATTTCCAGCTTAGTTTTTCTAAGTTAAGACAACTCAAATAAATTGAGTTGATTAGAGTTTTTGCATAAAAAGTACTGGTAACGTACTTAAATTGAGTTCTAATAACAAATTGATAAAAATTGAGTTCAGCCTACCTAATATTTTTAATTAAACACAATATTAGACTTTTTACAGTGATACTTCACGGCTGCTGAGTGAGCCCTCATCTGGGACTCTCCTCAGCTCTTTCTGGGACAGTAAAACGGCTGCCCCCCTGTTGGTCTTCCTTGGTCTCTTGTGTTCTGGGGGCCTCTGGATGTCTGGAGTTTTGATCTCCTCCATACCTGCTTCATGCCCTGGAGGACGGGGCTGTGGCTCCCCCACACCCTCTAGCAGATCATTACATGAACGAACCTTTTAAAAACAAGCGCGTTCATGCTCACAGGTGTACACACGGGTGATCACACCCACAAACTACACCCTTTTTGGCTCCTACCTCAAAGCACACTGTGCGCTGTCGATCTTACGTGCTGCATAATAATGTTTAATATTTAGTATTTACTGTCATATTCCCATATATCATTGTGATGTTGTTTATTATGTTGTTCTTTTTTTTCTTCTGCTTGTTTTCTCTTTTTTTTTCTCAACAGGTGATCCAGGTGATTGATATATGTATTTTTTGTCTGCTTATTTTGTTGGTTTTTGTTTTTTGCCCTTTATCCCCGCTGTTTTTCTTTCCCTCTTTCTCCCCTTTCTTTTCCCCAGTCATGTGTTTCCCGTATTCAGCAAGTGAAAATAAAATAAACAATAAAAGGTGACTCAAATAGACCATTATGGCAAGGCTGGGATGGTCCATTTGGTAAAGTAAATCCGTTGGGCATCTTTCTTCGCCTTTGGCAAAAGAGCCAAACGGGACAGGCAAAAAAAAATAAAAGATTTTACAGTGATGTAGCAGCTGGCTGGATGAACTTATTCTCCTTGCTTGCTAATGATTTTTACAATAAAAATAGTGAATACGAGAGACATGTCAGTATTTGCTTTTCTTTCAAGCTAGCATTAGCTTCTGTTGCTTACTGTTGATGCTGAGAGCAGAAGAGACGCTCGACAGTGAGCATACAGTATGACTCACATCCTAGATTTTCACAAAAGAATTGACTTAGACATTAGTTTACCTGCAACAGAGAGTGTCAGTTCAGGGTCTTTTTCTTAAGTTACACTATGATTAATTCCCATAATGGCAATAAAAATGTATTAAAAAATTGTCCAAGCAGCCCACAGGCTGGCAAAAAGGATTAGACAGGCTGTAAAATAACTGTTTCGAGATATGCTTGAGCAGATTTTTGTGGGGATTTTCTTTTTGTTGAATCCAATAATCTGCCCTCTAAGTGCAGAAGGATGAGTATGAATAGAAAATTTCCATATGGCATCTATGCTCTCCATCGGGAAGTTGGGGGATTTACATAAATTTACACAAACTTGCACAAGCCATATTCAGTAACCACAACGTTTTGTTTATGTTTCTGTTCATTGTTTCTTTTTCTTTTTTTTTCTTTTTTTTGCATTGTAAGAAATCACTGATATATCGTGAACATTACCACATTGGAGAGAGATCAAAAAAATGTAATAAGCGTGAGAAGGAGGATGTGACGGATTTAAAAGTTGGATACAGACGAAAAGAAATGAAAGCTAAGGATGGGGATAATAGATAAGAACTGTGAGCTTCTGAGTAAGCAGCTAAAAAAAAAGAAAGATCACAATAAGAAGGGAAAGGGAGAGATAAGGTGTGGAAATTAATCAGAAAGAGTAAAAAGATCTCACCAAGATAACGACATGAAGAGCAGTGACCATGGTCAGAAGAAAGCTGAAATGGGCATGAGTGTAAATGATGAAGAAAAGATTTAGAGAGAAGTGATTATCAAGTTTGACAACCAGGGAAGGCAGGAGAAGATAGAATAAAGAGCCAGCAGAGCAGAAACGGAAGGAAAGTTAAATTGAGATGGTTTCAGTTGTGGAGGGGAAATTGGGTTCTTTCAGATTAGAAACGACATGAGGGCTGAGTGAAGCGGCTGCGGGGGCAGAAAAAGGTTCAATAGTCAAATAGATATATGGAATATATAAATATATTAACATATTACATTTACATGCATTAAAAGAAATTTCACATGGCACAGCTCTAAGTTCTGACACATTAATGGGTTTTGGATTTTAACATGACTGAAAAGACACTCCAAATGATCAAAAGCATACAGCAAGATAAAGATCAGCTGGCGAACCAATTTAGCCAGGTTTCTATGCAATAATTATAGAAGTTAATGTTGTTAACGCTACTGCTTCTATTTATTTCAAGCAGATACACAAGCATGTATAAATTAAGAAAACAATTACCTGTTCTATCATTCTTATTTTAGCTGACTGCATGGCAGCCCGCTCCTCCGTGACTTGAAAGTCTGCAGTTATTCCACATAAGAAGATGAGAAGCTGGGCGGTATCATGCACATCGCAGCTCTCATCCAAAGCCAGAGAAAAAAATTCAAAGTCTGCAGCTCTGTTCTTCAGCTGAAGCTCCAAGTTCTCAGCGATGTCCTCAACCCGCCTCGTCACAGTACGTCGGGAGAGTGAGACGTTCTCAAACGCGTCCTTTTTCTCTGGGCATATCAGTGCAACTGAGTCCAATAAACACTCCTTAATAAACTCTCCATCAGAAAAGGCCTTATTTTTCCTGGCGATTTTCTGAGATATTACATAACTTGTCCGAACAGCTGCTTCTCTGGTGGTGTGAAGTTTGGTGAAAAGTCCTTGTTGGGTTTGCAGTTTTGCTAGCAATGCATCAGACAATAAAAGCAGTACCGTTGTATTGCACGCACTACATATATTTACATAATCTAGCTAGTGGTAATTTATTATTGACCTCACGCGGACCTGAAAAGGATACACAAAGGGCCAGATGTGGCCCCCGGGCCGCAATATGCCCAGGTCTGCCATATGGCATAGCAGGTCTCACTAACACCATGGAAACATTCCCTTTCACTCTTGCCTACACTCTTTTGACCCTGGGTATTTAAACTTGTCCATCTTCATAACCTCTGAAGATTTTAATAGTTTTATATTCTGAAGCCAACAACACATGCATAATAAAAAATTATGATTACTTCTTACTTTTTCGGGATGGACTCAGGCATCTAACATTTCTATGTGTGAGTTTGTGGGTGTGTCAAAGTAACATAAACCAACAGTGCCTCGCTGATTGTGTGAATTCTTCACCTCGTTCAGGTCTCTCAATTCCATTTTCCACAATCGTGCCTTGAATACATATTCAGCAATGTGAGAGATTCTCAGGCTCTTTGTAGAAAGCAGACAGCTTCTACATTGCTTTGCCCGCTGGATAGATTAAAGCCTGGGACCGCAGGCATCAAGATAAGGTGAAAAAGGGAGCTGATGAACCTGCTTGTGTGGTGGCTCTTAATTAAGGAGTCATTAGTAGTCCAGTGGTGGCACGTTTGTCATTCTGCTAAGAATTGTTCGGAAAGATTTCTAATGAGGTTCCTGCTTTGGGGATTTGGTTTTGTTTTTTGGTTGATGGATTCCTTATTTATTCAAAATGGCAACCCAACATGAGGTCAGCAGTTCTTTATGGTGTGGATAATGTGTATAGTTGTCTATCTAAACCTTCAAACTATAGTTACATGTATTACATTCAGGTTTATTTGGGGGTGTTGAATAAAATATTTGGTTTTATCACTGGGAAATTGCAGAATTTCATTTTGTTTTTTAAGAGCTCAAATGTATCTGTTTAATTCACTCATCAGGTGTTTAATGTACAGACGTGGGTCAGTTCTTCATAATCTATTTATCAATTAGTTAAACAAAAGTTCCATTCGTGGCATTTAAATTTGGAAGCTTCTGTCAACCCACAACATGCAGTATGGGAAGCTATAAATGACAATCAAACCAGCCATCCTTAGATTTCGAAAGCAAACACATCCATCACAAAGGAAGTGGGAAAGTTAGCACAGAAAAAAAATAAGAGTTTGGTACACTGAGACAAAGAAAGCATTTGTGAGCTCATCAGCAGAAAAAGACTTCAGCGAAAAATAAACAAAAGGCACAAGTGATGGATGATTGCAGGATCCTTGTCATGGTAAAGAAAAGACAACATATTTTGAACAATACCCAGGAGGAAGGCATACAATTATCCAATCCTGTCATATAAACAAGACCTCAGGTGAAATTCTGAGGGTTTAGCACAAGTTGCAAAAGAACATTCATTAGCCGGGAAAACAGAAACGCCAGATAGGCAGATATAAGTGACATCACCTTATGCCAGGATAACTGGAAGAAAAAAGCCATGAAGACATAAAATACATTGGAAACAATGTTGTACACTGGTGCCTTACTGATGATTCAGATGATCCTTAAATGTATTGAATCATATTCTCCTTTAGCTTTAAGCCAAATAAAGTAGAAATGACAGTGTTTACCAGTTAAAATGGACACTGAGTGAAAACAATCCAGGAAATTTTGAGAGAAAATAAGTGACAAGAATATTTTGCAGTGTGTGTGATAGCAAATGAAAACCCGCTGACCACAACCCAATACAGCTGCACTGCACTGGTGAAGACAAACCTTTAGACAGTGGGAATATTTTCTAGTGGTGCATGATCATAAAGTCCTTTAAGAGCTAAAGAAAGTTCCTAACTTCAGCTTGATGGAGCTACATTTCACCAATAAAGACAGAACTTGAAACTAATTTTTGGGTTCTAGACTAAGGAACCCATCAGCTGAGGGGTGGTGGGTTTAGAGCAGGGGTGGGCAGTCTCAGTCCACGAGGGCCGGTGTCCTGCAGGTTTTAGATCTCACCTTGGGTCAACACACCGGAATCACATGATTAGTTTGTTACCAGGCCTCTGGAGAACTTCAGGACATGTTGAGGAGCTAATTTAGCCATTTA
>NW_005187860.1:41975-48598 GCF_000239375.1 Pundamilia nyererei
TTACGGAATACCTTTGATAGCTGGCATAGGCTCCAAAGGGCGAGCCAACCCTGATAAGTGGAAGAGAATGGATAGATAACAATGACTAACTGTACTATAGACCTGTTTGTAAAACAAAAATCAATAACTTACTCACATGTAGCCAAGTCTGACACCACTTGCATTTTTATTTAAATATACACTGTGACCTTCAGCAAACATAATTTCCCATGAGCCTTGGTGGTAAATGTCACAACTTGATATCATTATCCAAGACCTCTCTGGCTTTCTGTGGTGCTTAAAGGCCCCAAACAGTTATTGATACTAAAGATATAAATCTTTGAAAACTATTATGAAATTCCCTTTTTGTTTAAAAAGGAGAAAAGCAAATAGTCGCTGACATTTTAACAAAGCAGAGGAGGAAATTGTGCATTTTCAGCAGCAATCCTTATTTGGGGCAGCAGCATTTCTCCATCTGTCTCCAGGGTGTGCAAGAGTAAATGAGATGTTGCAGAACGACCTTCATTATGAAACATACAGTAATTGAGAAAATAAAGACGTTTTGCCTCTCAGCGTTAACTGGGTTCATCAACTTATGTCAAGTGTGGCTTGAACTACATTAGAGCATATGAAAATTTTCCTCAACAGACACATTGCCTCTTTTGCAGCATCCTTCTGGCTAACACAATCTTTAACCCGCCTTCCAATCAGATTCATTTCATCAGGGATTAATTTCTACACTTTCTCACCGGCACAGTTTTGGTTTTTTTACTGCAGATTAGTGTTCATTTATATTCTGTACTGAGCTTTTTTTCATTTTTAATTCATAATTTTTACACCTTAATGTTCACTCAAGTCTGGATGTGATAGTTGGTGACTAAGTTAGGTATAATTGTAGTAAATGATGGAGGATTTGATGGACATAAGCAAAAAAAATCAAGGCTAAAGCCCAACAAAAGTAAACCATTAAAGAAAACATGAGGCACTAAAATGGTTTTGCTTGTATAAAAAGTTCCTGCTTCAAAGCACAAGCCCACTGAATGTCAATGATATCCTCTTTTAACTTAAAAAAAGGATTGGATCTAAATAAAACAGCAACAAGCAATTTCCAGAAGGTCAGTGCCTATATTAAATCCAGCTGAATGCATTCTCCTCTCTGTTTGGAAACAATGCGTGCTTATTGTTCTGCTTTTCATAAAGTGGTGTAGCAAACAGTGTGTCAAGTGAAACCTTGTATTGCCTTGCCATTATTATTAACAATAACAATAGTGGATTGGATGTGATCTTCTGCTACACTTGGTGACAAACATACCCCTCAGACCTGCAGGCAGTACATTTACTGATATAATGGGAAGTTTGAATGTTAACAAAAAACCTATTTCCCATCAAAATAGATGTGGAAATAGATTTAGTAAGCTCCGTAGAGCCGAATGCTTGAGCTAAAGAAGAAGAAAATAAAATAAAAGGGGAGATAAAAAGAAGAAACCAGAGAACAAATTAGGATTTACCTTTCTTGAGTATTAGGGTTACTTGAGGATGAAGGAGAGGAGGTACCATACACATCTGCTAAAGAAACCTTTCCACACAGTCAGACACACTGCAGTCTCCCCCCCTGACTCCCCTTCATGTCTGTGTAACAATCAAAGTGCTTCAGTACCTGCAGAGAGGCATCAGAAATATATTTCCTTTGTGTCTCTTTGAGGAAGAATCGTGTTGCTTAAGATCAAGAGCCAGCTGTTAATACTTGCTTTTTTAGAAGATGTTCTGATGTGGACAATTCCAGATCTATCTGTGCAGAGCATCTGGTCTGCACTTTCAACCAGCATCTAGATTATGTTTGTTAATTTAGTATAATGTGAAAAAATATTTAAAAGAACCAAACTATCGATAGTAATATAGTCCAATATTTGGTATCCAGTGTTTCACCCCAAACAATGTCTTCCTCTTTCAGCTGGTCCCTTTAGGGGTCGCCACAGTCGATGATCTTCCTCCATCACACCCTGTCCTTAGTATCCTTCTCTGTCACACCAAATCTCTTCATTACATCAGCAAGTCTTCTTTGTAGTCTTCCTCTTTTCCTCCTGCCTGTCACAGAGTCAGCTTCTAAAGGGCTTACTCTGCGTCATCCCAGCCCTGAAGTCCTTACTAATTCTTTTATTCTGCTGGTTATATTTTTGTTTGCTGTTAACATGCCTGCCTGTAGTTATCTCCACCAGTCAGAACTAACACTGTTTCATTTACGGGCATCTCAGAGGGCATCACATGGCATCTCTAAGGGTTAGCCAGAATTCCTCTTTCAACTGTTTGTATCCAGAATTGGATTCTGTCAGTTGACTGAAGCACTGGGTGAGGACTGGGTGAGGACTGGGTGAGGACTGGATTCAGCGTGCAAGTTGTGTCATCACAATCGTGTCATCTCTCAAAACAGTTCAGCATTTTCTGTTAAACCTGCCTGAATCTCCAGAGTTTGGTGGCATGTCAACATACTGACACCAAGACACTAATTTTCATTAGTACAGAAAGTCCTCTAAACCAAGCAGGATCACACTATGTTAGTTTTTATATTTAAACATGAAATTATAGCCTACAAAAAAACAATCAAACAAAAAAAACTATAAATACTTATAATTAAAATGTTTGTTTACCTGCAATATAAACACATGAAATTTAATTCAGCTTGCAAATCTGTATAACGGCCTTAATTTCCTTTTCTCTCAAAAATAGACACTGTGGAAAATTAAATCCAAAAATGTTTGTTTCATCATGAAACTCAGGCACAGCTGGATTCTTGAAGAGGAGGATTAACAGTGGTTAGCATTCATGAGGGCAAAGGCAGCTTTCACTGCTGTCTTAATGTCACAGCTGTGTGTGACCTTTTGTTTCTGAAAGATGGACTTTCCCTTAAGAGAAGAAGAAGCACTTTTAATGGAAATCAGCTACACACAAACACACTTTTTTTAAAGAGATGGCAGTAAGACTCAAGCATATGCACACACACCATATATGCAAGGCTCTAGGCTCCCAGCAAAATGAGTCAAAAACAGTGACTATATAGCAAACATGGATGTATCCAGTGTGATATCATCTGTTGGTTTTTGACAATTATCTACATTTTAGATCTTCTGCTTTGATTCTTAAAACTCACATATCTATAGTGGCACAGATTTTTTTCCCCAGAAAAAACCCTCATCCCAACACAAATATAATGTTATTGATCCTTTTTCGTGAGGCTCATTATTTTTACCTTCAACAAAACATTTTTCGACTAATTTGTTGGAAAGCATCTTAAAATAGAACTTTATATGAAAAAGTTGGTAAATATTAAGTCCTTCCTCATTTTTTTATCCTAATCTTTTAACCTGATTGAATAAAATCATCCTTTTTTCCCACTCATGTAAAGGTGGGTCACTTTGGTTGTAACAGTGCAGTCAAAATGACCTTTTTCCCAAAAAATATTTTTCTGTTCTCCTGGGCAGTCAAGAAACACTCGCAGGCCACATGAGATATATAATCTCTTTGGAAAGTCCTGGGTTTAAAACCTCCAAAGAAGAGTTGGTTAGAATTCCTCCACAATGATGTGTAAGACAAAGTCACACAGAAAAATGAAAAGTGTATCTTTACACCACAGACTGCACCTGGGGTCTTGTCTGGTGTGATAGACTCCAGCCTCTATGGATCTTGTGCTCAGAGCTTGTTCCTGTGCTGCTAAATATATGCTTGGTTTTTCAAAACTGGCTATAGTTTTGACTGAGACTGATTGTCTCTTGTTGTTAGTCCTGTGATGGTCTGATGACCTGAGATAGGCTCCAGCCCCACTGTGGGGGAGCACCCTGAATTGGTTCAGTGGTTAAGAAAATGGATAGATGGATAAATATACTCTAATGCAGGATATTTGTCAGACTTTATAACTGGAGGCTTGTTTTCTGGAGCTAACTATCGATCACAAAAACAGGAATTAACTTTTAATGAAATATACTTTCTGTTTTTCCAGTAAATAAGAGTTAAAAAATGCCAGCTGTGTTTAGCTTAATAATTTAAAAAATAAAAAATAAAATAAAAATCATCTACACCAGTCTGACTTCAATTTCCTGTCACCAATCATTATGTAACCCCGGGTGTCACCTTTCCATTTTGGTACGGAGCAAAATGTTATTTCCCATCTGAATGTTCCCATGAAGGGAAAAAGAAAAAACAATAAAAGGTGGCAGCGTGGGGTGATGAAAAAAAGAAATCACTGCTCTGTATGTGGTTTTTAAATTTTTCTTATTTTTTGAATCGTCAGGTTGAGAACCACCACAGAGTAAATGGAGACGGAGCTAATGATGGCACTCAGACAGATGCTCCGTACTGGGTGTGCAGACGGGGGGAGGTTAGTCAGACTGAAATGGGGTAAATTAAAGCCTCTGAGCATCAGTAATGAGCTGGACACTCAGCGAGCAGTCACTCAAACCACAAACAGCACAAACAAGCACAGTTTTATGTCAGACAGTAAGAGTAAACAGACTTACTCTGAGCTCTGCCGCTGGCATTTAATGTGAAGTTCAGAAAGACTTTCAAACAAGCCTGAGCAATGACTGTGAAAGAGACATAACAGCCTGCTAAATGTTCATCACAAAAACCCATTAATGGTGGCTGTGTACACTAATTGAGCTATTTTGTGGAACAACCACAGGTAGTATATAAAAGATGGTGTCACCTTTTGGGTTTGACTGCACATTTTCAAACCTCAAGCCATTTTTTACCATTAAAAATCCTACATGTGACAACAAAAGAACAAATAAGGTTGAGAGGTCCAGCTCAGTGAGTCCAATCTGATGAAATGAAGCCTAGCACTCATCTATTGTTATGAAGCGGGAAACTGTCTGTAGAATTTCAGTTTTTTGGCTCTTCCCCTTTGGTTAAATTTTTAAGTCACTTATGCTAAATAGACTCCAATTTGTTCGTGTAAATGGGGAGTCTTCTTCACAGACCAAGATCAAATATGGAGTTCCACAAGGTTCTCTGCTAGGACCAATTCTTTTTATATTATACATGCTTCCTTAAGCCGCATTTGAAGTCATAGTATGCATTTTCATTTCTATCCTGGAACAGCCCCCCATGGAATACCTCTGTCTGTCAATGAAACCAGATAACCATCACACACCCACTGGTTAAATTGCAGGAATGTCTTAAAGGCATAAAGACCTGGATGACCTCTAATTTCCTGCTTCTAAATTGAGAAAAAAACTGAGGTTATTGTACTCTAATCTTGTCTCCAGTAACACTGTGATGAATCTTGGAGTCACTTCAAGCCAACATATGTCCTTCAGTGAGCACATCAAAGAACAATTAAGGGTGCTTTCATACATTTGCATATTATTTCCAACACTAGAAACATCACATCTCAGAGTGATTCTAAAAAACTAGTTTATGTATTAGAACGTCTACTGTCAGAATTCAATATTATCAGTAGCGGTTTTTGATACGGGCGGTTGCCCGGGGCGGCATCACGGGCATCGGCAAAAATAAATTGCTCGTACTCATGCTGCCCCGACATCAGCTGGCGCATATTGGGAATGGCATAGGCACTGATCGGTTTTCTATCGCCCATTTGCTGGGAGTAAGGGCGCCCTCTGTTTGCGAGGTGCGCCTGCTGCTTGCGGCACAGGGAGGAGAGGGCGGGGCGAGGGGGGATTCTCTGGCTGGCTGGAGCAGCATCTAATAACCAACTCGCAAAATAAAACAAAATAAAAACAAACCAACAAACATGAAAACACCAGACATTATGATACAGACTTATAATTTGCACCGATGTTTTTTCGAAATTCTATATACGAAAAGTGAGCGCGAGAGCCCTCGGTGCACCTGCTCACTGCTGAAGTCAAAGTAAACTTTATTGTCATCTCCGCTACATACAGTCCAGTATATAGACAGACGAGACGACGAGGCTCCAGTTACAGCAGTGCAAGTAAACAAACAATAAATATAAGAAGAGTAAGAAAATAAATATACACTTTAGGACCAGGGGTAAAGGATCAATAACAATTTAAAATTTATAATTTACAATTTGATGATTTAAAGTCTCACACACAAACCGTTGAAAGGGGAGGAGAGCCCTGCTGCTTCCAGATAGAGCACATTTCATTCATAATGTTGTAAATACAAACCCATTATGTATTCATGATTTGAATCCTGGGTTGTGTGAAATCCCAGAAATAAACCCTAGACAAAGTGAATCTGTGAACTAAGGTGTAGGTGTGTTAGGTTATGTTGTGGTGATTGTCGAGTTGTGGGATTTGTGTTCATACTGGAGTGCAAAATTAAAACCAATGGAAGATGGACAAGAAAAGTTCAAAGCCATCAGGTCCTCAGTTTAGAAAAAATAGAAAAGAAGAGGAAGAGAAACGAGCAAAAGATACAGATAAGCAGATGTGTCATTGGATAATGGCAGGTCATCCTGAAACAATCAGAATCAGAATACTTTATTACTAAGGAAATAATGTGGGTTACAGTTACTCGAAGAAGAAATGGTAAAAATAGTAACAGTAACAGACTAAACTCCAAACAATACATTATGTTACAGATTTTAATATTAATTAGTCATTGTCAGTTGTTGATTCTTCCTGTTCTCAATGTATGATGAATTATGATGGCTTTTTGGTAGC
>NW_005187860.1:48698-56903 GCF_000239375.1 Pundamilia nyererei
CCCAGGGCGCCAAAAAGCCTAGGACCGCCACTGAATATTATCATGGATTTCTAAAAGTTCTCTGAAGAGCCTTCAGTTCATCCACATTGCTACAACAAGAGATGTAACAGGGGTTATAAAGAGAGAATATATTTCTCCCTCATTGGCTTCTCTTTGTAACTCTAGAATCAAATTTAAAATCCTTATATACAAGCTCTTGGCTAATCATAAAGACCTCACAAAACCATATCACTGCAATTTTAAGTTCATCTTATCATAGTTCTTGGATTGCAAACACAGCAAAGGCGTTAAAGAAATATTATTTCTGCCAAAATCTACCAAAACCGAATCCATGTGAGGCTCTAACACTATTTTCAACTTCATATTTGCTCCACGAGTCTCTTCCCCGTCTTTAAAATCTGCTTGAATTTCACAGCCTGAAGCTGAATAAAATGGCTCCTGTTCACATGAGTGGCTTATTATGATTCCAAATAAAACTGGCTTTTGTGTTTGCCACAAGGCAGGGAAAAAAACTTATTTCATGACTCAATAAAAATATGAAACAGAGGAGCAAACTATCAATAAAACCTGATTAAAACAGCAAAGAAGGCCATAAAATGAAAGCTAATTTCTGAGCTAGCAGACAGAGTGACTCAGTGTCTTGCTCAAAGTACGTAGAGCAGAACAAATGCTTGTTAAATAGCCTTATCCTGAAACAGCAAACAACATGAAATCTCTTCTTTGAAACCATGAAACTGCAAACATTCTTTTAATTTGTTAAACTCTTGAATGATTCCCACAAGAGGAAGTCATCAGAGCCCTTCCTCGATGAAAATAAAATGCAGGTTCAACGGACTCATGATTTCACCACCAACACCAATTCATAAATGACTTGTCAGGGGTTGGAATACAGATGTCTTTGTTGTTATCTCCAAGTTAAGCCTCAGGCTATAAAATTCTAAACTAAATATTTGACAACTCTTCATTTTTGAGCTTGTTTTGTAGCAGAGATAGATTGATGACTCCCAAAGAGAATTTATACACATACATCTACCTTATCCAGACTTACTCACAGGGCCTAACTATGAACTCCAACCTGCTCAATATAAAATGCCAGCATTTTTTCAATGTTTTGTTGTTTTTTCTAATAAAAGGAAAAGCAATATTAGGCAATACAGATTTACTGTAGAATAGGTAACAAATGTTAAGTTTGGTAGATCATAATAACTAGTTGTTCATTTAAGCCAGTGGTTCTCAAACTTTTTACATCATTCCCCACATGGCAGGAAGAAATATTTTCACGCCCCATCTAAATCTGCGACTTTATTTAGACAATAAACTCATTCACAATGAATCCTTCAGTAGTTTTCAGACAACTTTCATTTCAAACAACTGCAATATTTGTAATATTTGTCACTAGTCGTCTTCATTAGTCTGCAGCACTTCTTCAAAAAAGCAACAAGTTAAAACAGCATGTGAACATTGCCAAACATGGAAAAATGAAGTTCAGTCTGTTTTATTTAAAAAAAACAGAAATCCAGAAACTTGCGAACAGAGATGAAAAAGCCTTTGCAATATGACCGGGATACCACCAGATGCCCTCCAACTGAATCTTGCCACCAATTCTAAAGAGAATAATTCCAAACGAACTAATGCACTGATCTGCGTAAACCGACTTGGATGGATTGCAACAGGTTGGTAATCTGTTTGCTTTTATTAGTCACACAGCAAACCTTCACCAGTTTGTCTGAGAGTGATTGCAGTCAGTCCAGTTATAATGGAGTGTTGCGTTTCTCTCCTTAATTAGTGGAGTTGGGAGTCCTGAATTGAGTGACTTATTTTATGGTCAGCTCACACTCTTTGTTTGCTATTATGGTATCGTATTTTTTGGACCATAAGGCTCACCGAATTATAAGCAAAACAAAACAGTCAGATAAATCAAACTTTACTCAGTGAACTGTTCTTGCTTCCTCCACTTTCGTACCATTGATTCATTAATGTTGAATTCTCTGGCAGCTGCTCTATTCCCATGTTGTTGCAGTATATTAATAACTAACCTCGTATTGTGGATGAATCCTCTCAGTTGTTCTCCTGACTGAAGTTTGGTCTGTGTATAGCATCCTGACATGCGATTGCATTTGTTCCTAACCATCAGGAACTTTCACGTTAACTTTTATCGAGTGGAAAAAAAAGTTACCGTTCATCCTCCAGCTTTACTGTGTTTATGTTGTTATGCTAACATAGCTGTGCCGCTAGTGACCACGTAGCACATCATTATATACCAGCTAGCCCAACTTCAGTAACCCTGCAAACATCACTGCTGTTTAGTTTTCTGTCTTCATTTCTGTTGGAAGTGACAGCAGAGCTGTACATTTTAATTTTCTCAGAAATCTCTCAGTCAGAGCATGCTATATTACATTTAGGTGGAAGCTAGGTCAGTAAGCATAACCAGACTTCATACACAAGGTGACCAGAGTATAAGGCGCACTGTCAATTTTTGAGAAAAATTTTGACAGATTTTAAGAGCGCCGTATAGTGCAGAAAATACAGTAGTCTTCTTTCCTTCTTTCTGTTCAATCTTTGGAAGTTCTTTGTTTTTGTTATTTTCTTGAACTCCGATAATGTTAAGGATTTCATATGTTGGGTTCTTGTCATCCATAGATTTAAAGACAGTAATAATTAGCACTCATAAGGTAAATGGCCTGTATTTATATAGCACTTTACTAGTCCCTCAGGACCCCAAAGCGCTTTACATATCCAGTCATCCACCCATATTCACGGCAAGCTACATTGTAGCCACAGCCACCCTGGGGCGCACTGACAGAGGCGAGGCTGCCGGACACCGAGCCCTCTGACCACCACCAGTAGGCAACGGGTGAAGTGTCTTGCCCAAGGACACAACGACCAAGACTGTCCGAGCTGGGGCTCGAACCGGCAACCTTCCGATTACAAGGCGAACTCCCAACTCTTGAGCCACGATCACCCCTTACATACACTTTCCAAAGTAATTTAAGACCATCAGGTAAGGCAAATACTAAATATTAAATAGTCATTTAGTAAAACACTATTCTCCAGGTTGATTTCTCTTCTATTTTATTTCAAATGTGCTCTTGGCTATGGAGCAAAGGCAAGAACACATCTGAAATAAAATATTTAACAGTACTTTTAGTCTGATGTCTACTGTTCTTGAGTTCTTCCAGAGGTTTTAGAAAAGACATTTGAAGATGTTTACTTTACTTTTCATGGTGTCTCCATATTATGTGCTGTTTTAACCTAAGCAGTCATATCAACACAGGCGTCATATTCATCATTAAATAGCTACTTTCTTAACAAGTTATTGGAGACTCGTTAAGAAATGTTCTAGGAAAAAACTTGACTGTAACAGAAAGAAAAACATTTTTTGTGAACAACTGAACTAACTGTGGAAACTCTGGCAAAAGAAACACCGGTGTGGTTGAGGGATAAAAAAAAAAAAGTTCTCTATATGCACTTTAAGTTATCTTTTTCACAAAGGCACAAGCGTCTGCTGTTTGTAGCTTTGTGTCTGTCACAAACACCTTCATCTATTGTTGCCATCAAAGCTTTCCAGTGTCAAAGGAAATGCTATTCTGCACTAAACCTGACATTCAGGAGCTGCAGATATTACAGCTGAACTCCTGTGAAGCAGGAATCCACTGCAAACAACCCAGCATTCTCATTCCTGTGGTGTAAAATAATCCGTAAGTGTTATGGAAAATCAGCTAGGATCACACATGGCACACATAACAGGTGCTGTCACTTCCAACTTGCATAGTGTATTTTAATCCATGCTAAGTATTTTTCTGGTCCTAAACCTGACAAAGTATTTTTAGAGCCTAAACTTACAATCAGACTTCTTAATTTGCAGTAAAAATGTTATTATACAGCATCCAAATATATTCAGGTTGTTTGATGAGTCTTATGAATCTTTGCATATATTAAAAGCTCTAACATCTTGGAAGCTTTTGCAACACTTCAAATAGAGGAAATTAACAGCTGGAAATAAAAGAGAGTGTCAGCCAACAAAGCAACAACAGATGTCAGTAAACAGTGAACAGCAGATACAGACGTCAGGATGATGCAGTGAAAAGCCGACAGGACTAAAACATCAAACTCATAAAAACAGCAAGAAAGGAAATCTTAAAGATTAAAAGTAGTTTAACTGAGATTAAATGAAAATAACATTTACTTACAAGATGATACACCAACAAAGACACAGAGAAAGAAAGTTTTAAAAAAGGAGGCAGAAAGGTAATACTGAAGGAGAAAAAGGGAGTAGAGAAGATAACAAGGAGGTAAAACAAGTAAATAAGGAGGTAGAGAAGCAATGTATAGAAAAGGAAACAATGAAGTGAGGAAGGAAACAAAGAGGCAGGAAATGAAACAAGGAGGTAAAGATTAAAATAAGAAGTTAGGGAAACAAAAGGGTACGTAAAGATGCAAAATAGGAGATAGAGAAGATAAAAAGGATGTAGAACAGTGAATGGTGGTTAAGAAAACAAGGCAATAAAGAAGATAAGAAGTAAGCAAATAAGTAAACAAGGGGTTAGAGAAGCAAAAAATGAGGAAGAAGAGGAAACAAGAAAAATAAGAAAACATACATTTAGCTAAGAAAATGTGAGAAGGAAACCAGGGGATGGTGAAGGGAACCGGGAAATGTCAAACTATGCTTGAAAGATGAACATTAAATGAGGACACAGCAGCAGGGCTATTCTTATGCAGCTTCACTGTTTGACTCCTGCAGGACATTTGTGAAGAAAGTGGTTGTTTCGCTTGCCCACTGTGAGGAGACGCGTCACAGACAGCCGAACAGGTGAAACAGGGCCAACACAGAGAGACAAATGAAGAAAGAGCAGACAGAAATGTAAGAGGAAAAGAAAACAAGTATGTGATATGTGACAGCGCAGTGGAACAAATGGAAAAATGAGAGCCAACAAAGAAGGAAAACAACAGTTTCAAATTGACAGATGGAAAAAAAGATAAAGCACAGACAGATGTGTCCTCAGTCGTGCACAGAAATGTCTACAGCGCTGCAGCATTTATTAGCTCTGAAAATTTGGAGCAAACATTTATTCAGACACAAGCTCCACCTAAGCCCAGAGACACGAAAATTGGCTCCCACACACTTCTGCTGGTGCCTTTTTATATTTTGTAGGGCCCCTTAGTGATCCTAACCTCACTATGACACACTTTACAGCTCTTTAAAGAGGAGGGCAGGATCCTAACATTTTATTACATTCAAGAAATATCTTAATTTGCAGGAAAGCAAAAAAGTTGTTCCTTTCTAACAAATGACATCTGCTCAGATTCCAGATCTATCAGTGAGTCTTATTTTTCGACAGTGTACTCTTCATTTTAAAGAGGTAGCAGATACTTAAACCGAGCATCAGCCTTGGAGGCTTAGAAGCAAAGCCAATGCTTAAACGCCAACAACTGCAGTTCCTCTAATGCCCACTTGGGGCTCCAAACGAGTCATTTCCCATAAACTCACATCATTAAAATGTCAGTGTTTACAGCAGTAATAAACGTCCTGCTATCAAACGAAATGGTTGCGGTCTTTATGGATAGTTTCCTTCTTCATAACAGCTGTACAGGGTTATTCTTTTAGATTTTATTAGGGCTGAGGAGTGGATATGCAGATGCTTTAATTGGATGCACTTCATGCAGTTATCTAACAAAGATACAGCTTGCTGTGTGGTTAATTGTAGTTGACCACCCAAGTCCTTCGTGCTCCAGCTTTTGGTGAATAGATTTGCAGTGTTTCATTCCTGATGAAGCCCTAATCTCCTTTCCCTGCTCAAAACCAGTAGGAGATTAAAAAACCTGAACTGAATGAATGTTGATGTTGCTTCCACATAGAATACAGGAGGATATAGTTGGAGTTCAGATCAGATTATTGCAATGAAGGAATGAGACCCAACTGTCTTTGTTGCCGTTTTTTATTTAACAGCAACTAATCTGGTCAGTTCACGGTAGTGAACAGACATCAGAACAACATCTTCTTCTTTGAGCCTTTCTGATTTCTGAGCTTCCTGCTTGAAAATGTAATGCCTAAATTTAATTGATCATTTCTCTGCAATTACAAACTCTGTCCTTACAATCTTGGTATTAAAATAAAGCTAAAACTTGGGAAATGTCATCAGAGGTGTAAATATTGAAGCAGATATTACTGTGTCAAAGTTACTGAGATTGGAACACAGAAATAGTAAGTAGATTTTATCCTCGCCTAATTTTATTTTTAATTTTTAGCATATAACCCTTTTAAAAATATGCCTCAGATCACATTTCATTCCAGAAATTCAGTAACTAACATATAAACATTATCTGTGCAAAGATTTATTTTTCTAAAGTGAAACAGTGAAAAATTACAGCACTGTCAATACATGAATATCCAGACGTTGTACAAATATGTCCAATTTTGGCACACAATTGGACATCATGCCAGTTGAATTTTTTAGGTATTAAAGAGCAGAAATTAATAAATTTTATTAACAGGCCTAAAAATGCTTTTGTTTTTAAGTATATTTTTGAAGAATTAACCACACGTTTACATGGTAATGGCCCTTTTCTGCCGTGCGCATGGAGCGTTTGATTGTCCTCTGGCCCTTTAAACTCCAAGGGGCTGTAACTTTGTTTGTTTTTTTTGTCAATTTGCATGATTGACACCTCTTTTTAATCGTTTGAGCCAATAGATTCACAGTAACAATGCCACGTTCACGTCATTTCAACCAATCAGACGTTGTAATGCCAAAACCCACGTGGGCCCATATTTACTGCATGTGGCGTCTGTCCAGTCACGTGTGTATAGGTGGGTCTAAAATGGAGCATGTTGATGGAAAATGGCTCTGATATGGCTAGGTAGGCATGGTAACTACTGATAATCACGTGGCTACCGGCTACCGGCGAAAATAACGGAAGGAATCGGGAAGCCAATTTCTGTCTTAGCGCATTTGCGCTGCTGTGTGTTTTTGTGGTCTGCTTTTGCGGCTCATTCACTGAATTTTGGTCAGAGTGTGGTGAAACTTGGTGTGTGGAGTCGGTAATAGCTCTGGAAGCTAACCAGCCTGTCTTTAGCCGGTTATATGAAGTCTGAAGAATTTCTGGTTCGGTTTTGTTTGTTTAGCGGACTTCTGCGCATTTACATAACTGCTCGTTTAATCATGGCTTGTTTTCGGTGTGTTTGGTGGTTGTAGAAATGGTTTATATGAGATTTTAGCTGATATTCAGAGGTTTCTGTGGATATCACACATGTCTGGACTTATATTTCTCAACCCATGTTATAACCAATTAAACGTGATCTCCTCCTTTTTGCCCCCGATACCGGGGGCGTGGGGCTTAAGTGTACTTTGTAATTTGTTGCATTTTGGATTTTCACTCATGGGAACAGGGTCTAAAGTATTCATGCAGGATCAAATATACACATACACCCCACTTACATTTGGTTAAATGTCCCTTAGCAAGTTACGCTTTGTTTTTGGTAGTCATGAGCAAGGTTTTTTGACTTCTATTATTTGACTACTCCTGACGGAATTGGTAGAGTTCATTGAAGCTGGTTGATTTCGTGACATAGACCTAGCTTTTAAGCGCAGTCCACAAATTTTCAGGAAGGTTGTGCTTTGGGCTTTGGGAGGGTCATTCCAGAAGTTTAATGTTACTGTTAGTTAATCTTAGCATGCTTTATCCATTCCAAAACCAGTTTTGATTTGGTATCAATGGACAAGTTGTATCCAAGTTTCAACCATCTGGCTGCTGATTTAGAGTGAAGTTGAACAATTTGGAGGTCCTCTTTCTTTATTATTCCATTTTGTTTTAATGCAGTGTACCACTGGCACCAAAACAGCCCCAGAGCATGATGCTACCACCACCATGCTTTACAGTTGGTACAGTGTTTTTAGGTTTGGAACATTCAACTTTACTCCTCCAAACATGTCACTTGCCCCAATGGCCAAAGAGCTAAATTTCCATCTAATCAGACCATTAGAATTTCAAATTTCAGTCAAGCTTGAATGGGTTGATTTCAGAACAGGGGCTTCTTTCTTCTCAGTCCATAGCAATGTAAAACTGTCTTCACTGTGGACAGTGACACTCGTTTTCCAGCAGCTTCTGGTTTATGGCACTCTTGAGTCTTGGTGGTTGCTGGTTTGCTTCTGAACATCTAACTGTGTGTGTGTGTGTGTGTGTGTGTGTGTGTGTGTGTGTGTGTGTGTG
>NW_005187860.1:56923-64094 GCF_000239375.1 Pundamilia nyererei
TGTGTGTGTGTGTGTGTGTGTGTGTGTGTGTGTGTGTGTGTGTGTCATTCACACCCATGATCATCATCAGGTGGTTTAGATCACTTTATTATCAATTAATAGATAGAAGATAACAATATATGCAGTACTTTGAAACAGCATTTTCTGTATCTGAGTGCTGAAGCTATACAGCAAATGGATGCAGCTTGCTAACCAAGTTAGCTACAGTAGGCTGATAACTTAGCACTCTGTCATCTTATGAAAACATGGTGACTTCTTGCTGTGAAACAAACTGCTAATGCTGAAGCTTCTAAATGTGTAACCAACGCATTGCATGCTAGTCTATCCTTTACATACAGTCTGTGATTTAAATGCATCACACAGACAAAACAGCAGCATGTGTGTGTGTGTGTGTGTGTGTGTGTGTGTGTGTGTGTGTGTGTGTGTGTGTGTGTGTGTGTAAACATAAAACAATGAGAGTTCTCTCAGTCTGACCTTCCCCACACAACACAGTCATCTTTTCATCTTTATTTTTTTCCACATTACTACAGATGGCATTATCAGCTCTGCACTGTCTGTGAAGAAGCACTCAATGCTTTAAAAAATTGCCCCGGGACTATGTGATTTAAATATAGATGTAAAATGTATGTTTGTTTGTTTTTTTATTTCTTTGAATGTGGAATAAATGAATAAAACGTATCTGTATTAATTTGTTAAAAACACTGCTGGCATCTAAGCCTGTTTTTCCATTGCTCAGTTCTTTTACCTTCAATATATTTACATTAATTCAAATTCACTGGTCAAAAAAAGGAAAAAGTAGGAGGAGATGTGATCCATTCAACTGAATAAATAATAGGAATATTAATCGATTTATTCATTTTAACTGAGCATTACCAATTAATTTGCATAGATTTATTTTCTCCAGCAGTCATTTCATTCCAGGATGTTTCCATCACCTCCAGCTTTTTGGTTTCATCTGATTCTCTTTCTGTTTGCAGTCTGTGTGCATTCAGCTGCAGATTTTCACATATAGGTGGAGAGGCACAAACACAGCAGCTTGTCCAGAGATACGACAGCATAATGTTGACACTAACTGCACTCCCAACCCTGAGTGAGTAACAACAAAAATTGGTATGTGACCTCCAGTACAGCAAATGCCACAACTGAATTTCTTCTGTAGCAACACTATAACTCTCATGAAATTAAAGCGATAAACAAAACACAGTGAGAATCAGTGTTGGTCAAGTTACTTGAAAAAAGTAATCAGTAACTAATTACTGATTACTTCCCCCAAAAAGTAATCCCGTTACTTTACTGATTACTTATTTTCAAAAGTAATTAATTACTTAGTTACTTTTTAAAAACACGAAAACACGATTTACAACCTGAAGAGGTGATAAAGCGATAGATCTTTCAGCCCAATTCTACTTTTTCTGCATAATCCATCATACAAAATGTAATCAAATGGAAAAGTCTCTTTTTAAAACTTGTTTTATTAGTTTTAATCTTTTAACTTTATGCATCAAGCAAAAATTTAATTATATGCAACATTCTGACTTGAATAAATTTGTTTAATATTTAAACCTATTTTCTGCACATTCCAGCACATAAAATAAAATATTTTTTGTGTTTACACTCACTCTTTCAAATAGATGCAAGTAAAACACAGCAGAAAATAAATAAAGTCAAAGACTCAGCGGTCCTGTTGCTCTATTTTCACCTGTAAAGCAGGACTGCGGTAGGCGGAGGTTTACCCTGGTGCAGGTGTGCCGCGGTCAGTTGAAGAATCCGCGACTTTCTCTGTGAATTTCCCATTACGTCATTGCGGACTCGTGCTTGCTCGGAAGTTTAGGGGTTTTTTTCGCTGTAAAAAGAAGTTTTCTTCCCACGCACGATGGACACTAATGTTTTTGTCACTTTTTATGGAATCAAACTCAAAGTAAGGTCAGTACTTCCACGCTTTAAACGCTGCACGCTCATACTCTCTCCCGCACTCGATATGTGATCCATTGTTGATCTGCACACAGCTGTTGTCACCAACGTCGCACTCGCTTACGTCACTGTCGTGAGACATTCTCGCAAAGAATCACAGTTTTAGTAACGCAGTAACACAGCGTTCCTACTGGAAAGTAACTGTAATCTAATTCCCGTTTTTGCAATAGTAATCCCTTACTTTACTCGTTACTTGAAAAAAGTAATCAGATTACAGTAACGCGTTACAAGTAACGCATTACTGCCCATCTCTGGTGAGAATAGTGCAGGCTGCTCACTTACAAAGTCATTCTCAGTCATAGGAACCAACATTAGACAGTGGGGGACATTTTACACACCACTGGAATCACTTTACAACTTATACCAGGGATCATATTCTCAGTTCAACATGGTGAAGACAACAACAGCAGTAACAATAACAATCATAACAGGTAGAAGAAAAATGTTCTGTTAGGTTAAGGCAATAAAGTAACTACTTGATCAAGGTTATGTATTAAAACTGTTACATTCAGGAAAGTTCTTCTGACAATGTGTGTGCACAAACTTGAAATAATCTTCCTACTCTAATATATTCCTTTCAAAGTTGTACTGACAGTAACGACACCAATAATCATAGAATACGTCACATTGTGCCATGAGGCTAATATTCAGGACTTTAACTGCACCTTTAAATGTTAAACGCTACGAATAATTTAATAAGTGAAAGCTTTCTTTAAAAAATTTTTAGTTTTTTAAGTTTTGTTTCCTTTTGTTTTCCATATTTATTTGTCTGCACTCTGAATTCAAATGCTTAAAAAAGGAAGAAATTCATTATTTCATTAATATTACCCAAAAGACAGAGAATTTGTGACTTTGTTAGGGCCGTGAATGTGTGGTTTGATTATATTTGATTAACATTGTTGGCAATGTAAGAAAGCAATCCCACAGCTGTGTAAAATTAGACAGAAATATTAATCAAGGCTTACTGAAAAAGAGGTGCTCACTGTTTGATCTCAAAGGATCTGACACTGAAGTCTGACATTTGCAGTTGAGATTTCAAACCAAGCAAATGTTAAAAATACTGTAACAGCCTTTCTCCACATCTCCTCTCCATAGTATGATGAACTATCGATTAACCTACAGATCACCCCTATCTATCGATCGCCTCATGTTCTGACACCCGTAAAAAGTGCAGAGAGGTGTGGAGAGTGATAGTCTCTGATGCAAGAAGTGGAGCAGACAATTAGGACATATGGCGGCGAGATAATGACAATGATTAATTAAGATGTACCAAATGGTCAGTAGCAAGGAAATTAACTTTCAAAGAAGTTTTCAGACAGAAGCCCAAAGTTCACAGACATCTTTGTAAGGAAGTGCTATGAACTGTCAATCTGTGGACAGCAGAAGAAAGGGTGTTGTGAAGGTGTTAGCAGCAGATCCTTTGAGCCCTGGGAGTTACATTGTAGGCTCTACATGGATCAGATTCTTTCTTTCCTAAATACTCGGTTAAATTGAGACTTAGGTAATACGGAGGTTGAGTCACAAGCTTGAACTCTTCATTCACAAACAATGTTCACAGTTTGCAAGGACAAAACCTGCTGCTGGAAACAACATGATTCATCTTGTATTATTATACGGTCTTAACCTTACAATATAAAGCAACTTGAGGCAACTCTTCAATCCTCTTCCGTTGCATCATGGTCCAGTTCCAACAGCCATTTTCTCACTATAAGGGGGTTCAGCCAAAACGTTTGAAGACAAGCCCATGCACAACAAACTCTGAAACACTGTTCTGAATCCTTTTCACCAAAACCAGCATTGTCAACCCAGGCCTTAAGGGGAATTTGAGAATTTATTTTTCAGAATGTATTAGATTCAATGATAAAGGATTCCCATTAATGAGCAGTTGAATTAGTTTAACTAGCAAAGGTCATTAACACAAATATTTAATCAGCCAATCGCATTGCAGAAATTCAGTTCATTCAGGCATGTAGACATTAGTCAAGAACATGCACAGTCATACTTCAGTTTGACTGTGCATGGTTGTTGGTGCCAGATGGACAAAGAATAAAGGTTTCTGGCACAACTTCACCTGTTTCCAAGATGCATGAGGAACAACAAGGGCTCTACAGCAGCAGCAGACCACACCAGGTCCCATTCCTGTCAGCTATGAGCAGGACAACTAAGGCTATGTAGGCCTAAATTGGACAGCAGAAGAAAAACATTATTGTGATGAGTGTCAATTTCTGCTATGGCATTCAGATCTAGGATCAGAATTTGGAAAGTATGAATCCATCCTGCTTTGTATGAACAGTTGTGGCAGCTGTTGATGTAATCCTGTGGGGGATATTTTCTTGGAACACTTTGGGCCCCTTTGAACCAACTGAGCATCGTTCACAACTGCAGCCCTTTTGCTGACCATGTCCATGTTTTTATGGCCAAAATGGTTGGAAGCAGCCATCAGAAGGCATCAGAAGATGGATAATACACATCACAAAGCTGAGATCACCTCAAACTGGTTTCTTGAACATGAGTTCAGGTTAGCCAAACTGCCTCCACTGACACCAAATTTCAATCTAATAGAGCGCCTTTGTAATGTGGTCATATTATAGATGTGAATCTGACAAATCTACAGCAACTGCGTAATACTATCATGCCAATATGGGCCACGATGTCTGAGAAATGTTACTAGAACTTTGCTGAATCTATGTCATGTAGAATTAAGGCAGTTATAGTCGGCTGTGGCTCAGGAAGTAAAGTAGGTTGGAAAAGATAAGATCTAATTTTGAGGTTGGTAGTCTGATGTTTGACTCCTCTAGGCTATATGTTCCAATATCCTTGGGCAAAATACTGAACCGCCACATTTTCCTGAACGCATCCATCAAAGTGTGAGTATGCGAAGGCTAGGTTTACAGTGTTTAGACATGGAAAGAATGTGTTTTGATTGCTAAAACAGAGTAGAAAACTGGTTTATAAGCAACAGTTCATTGTTTATAAAAGCAAAATAACTCACTATAACACTAATATTCTCACAAATTTCTCTGTAAACATAAAATCTCACAATAGTATCGTGTATATTAGACTGACAGTATAAGAGTAAATAATACTTACATTGGTGTACAAACTTTCTCCATGTCTTCACACTAAAATTGAATAATAAACACGATGATTTCACTATTCTTTGTCACCCACAAAAGTGGTCCCTATAATGTGACAGATTCCCAGCTCCACAACATTAATACCACAAGTCCACAACATTAGATGCATGCAAATCATCTAATAACAACAGCGCTGTACAACCCTACTGCTATGAATTCAGACCCCCACATTCACAGAGGATACATGGAATATGTGTTATGTAATGTGTGTGTAATATATTCTGCTATATCTGTCAATAAACCCTCGGCTGCAGCAGGATGTAATTTCTGTTCTGCTCACAGCTGCAGCTGAAGATAACTGGTCTTCATAGCAGCATTGTAATAGTCTGAGGTGACAAGTTCAGGTTTTCATTTCCAGCAGCAGACATTTTCACCTTCAGCAACGTTTTTAAAAGCTACTATTGTGCTTTTCCCCCTTCTTTTTGTGTATAAATTGCTCCCGGGTTAATCGGAAAGCTTAAAATTTCGTCATACTCAAATCCTCACACTTTATACTCACCACCTTCTTAGGTTCATTATGACCCCTTAAGTCCATGAGAATTCATCTTGCTTACAGCTTCTTGTGAGCAAGAATCTCAAGATAGGCCACGTTTGAATGCTACATAATGTCTTTACCCTTGAAGGCCTAGGTGTGCTGCATCTGCTGGCAGCCAGTCATCTTCAACAGTAGGCCAGGACTTCCTCGAAGACAGTGTGACACTCCTACAGGGGAGGTTCCACAAAGAGGTTTAGGTGCTCAAAAACTGCCTGATAGCTTCTGAAATGGCCTAATGTTTGCAGTGTGGCAGACAGATCATTCTGCTAGAAGAGAACATTGATTACAAGAACAATGCATCAATGAGGGGATGCATGAAGTCTCCAGCAAATTTTTAGGTAAGTGAGGGGCTCCTATGGTCTCAGCACCATTATTTTGACACTGTCCTTGGATTCTTGTTGTTTATGAGGTGGAGCTTCCAGTTAGTGTCTTAAACTCTTCCTGAGAAATGCACTCTGCTCCTGCTATTGGGTTGTTGCCTGCAGGAGACGTGTGGTTGGCAGCAATATTGAGGTTAGTGGTACATGTAACCACTTAGACCCAAACAACATCCAAATAACTGTCAGGACTTAAGGTTTCCCCAGTAAAGGCTGTACAAATACAGCTCATTTGCAGTGATACTGATGTGGCTAAAACACACCATGCATCTCATGAAGAAGCTTAACAAATATGTATAATAAATTATGTAATAGAGACATGAGGACATCTTTTCATTGACAACAGCTCTTTTTTCTCTTTATAATCCTCACCTCGAGGGAAATGGAAGAAATGTATCACAAATACCAAAGAGCCTGAGAATTATTAAAGTTCCTGAGGAATAGTTAAACTCCTCTAAGACCTTACATCCAAAAATAAACACCTTCTGAGGCCATTTGTTTCTTCTTCTTTTTTTCAGATTCACAAACCTTAAGGGATTTTTGCAAGACCTGGGAACCCAAAAGGAGGTCCAAGGCTGAAGAGTTTGGATTATTCAAGTATTAATTCTGGTCTAAGCTTAGCAGTAGGAGGTCTGGTTTTATCCTTCAACTGCTCTGCTAAAACACTGCTGATGCTGGCATGGTCCCAGCACCAGAGTTCATACAAATTCTGAGTAGTTTTAGAACTCACCATTTTTACTTTGACTAAACAAATGAAAGTCAGTACGACAAATTAAAAAAGGAGGATCAAAACACTGGTGGAAGACGTCTTAACAAGGATTAAAAGAAGAACTGGGAAAAACAAAAGGAGAATATAAAACTGAAAGAATATTTTACTTCTGTTCAGATGTTTAACTTGACAAGTAAAAAGCCACTATTTATGACATGATATATGCATGCAACCAAAGTCTTCCTCAAATGGGACTGGTCAGGTCCAAAGATCCTGTCCCATCCCAAAAACTGCTGTCCCTCTGATATGCTCATTTTTAATCTCATCCATTCTGGTCACTCCAGGTGAAATCTTAACATCTTCAGCTCTGTAACATTCAGCTTGTTCGTCTCTATCTTTGTCAATACTATTGCCTCCAAACCAGACATGATAGCAGGTGTCA
>NW_005187860.1:65017-93275 GCF_000239375.1 Pundamilia nyererei
GATGTTACCTCCTGTTCAAAACAGAAGCAGTGGACAGGATTCAACAACTGAACATCTTCCAGGTTTGGGCGTGCTGACGTAAAATCTTTAGAAGGCCTTTTAAAAGGCAGGTTTAAATAGGCTGACGGACTGGAAATGGGCACAGAATGGAACAGTCACTCGCTGATCCAAGTTACAATGGTAAACTGCCCAAAATCCTTTAGTAACATGAACCTGGTTAATTTAGGGGCATGCACCTGATGTGGGGGCTATCCCATTATTTGAATGTGATTGACACATCTACATTTAAATAGAGGAACAACTTAGCTAAATAGAAAAATCTAGAAGACTGGGTTTTCCCTTGTCTCTATCAGCACCTTTTCTCTCTTCTTCCACAAACTGTATCTTCCTCTGATGATTTGTACTCACAACATGTCCATATGTCTTAAAGGACAGTCTGAAAATTAATCCTGCTGCCTGAGCCTGATATCAGAGCTACACAGTGTCCATCTGCCCAGAGCAGGGTGGATTTTCATATCAAACCTTTATTTAAAGAGGCAGAAATCAGTAAGCGTGAACATCTTTTTGTCAGCCTTGTCCTGCTTCATATTCGTTCACCTCTTAGATAGTGACACAGAGGAGGTGCCAAAGTCCAGCGAAAGTTTTGCCTCAAGTTTTGACTGAATTTGAAGGCCGTTCTGGTCTGTTTTTTCTTAGAAAACTGCTTTATCACCTCAACCCCATCAATCAGATTTGAAAATGTTCTTAAACTGACAGGTGAAGGATGCAAAATTACATCCTTGCTCACATGCGACACATTGAATTCAGTGTCTGTCGGGTGTATTATTTTACAGTCCATAGTGTCAACATTCTCACACTTTGACAACCTAAAACTCTGTTTCTTCAAAGCGCATTCAGTTAATTTTTGTGATGTTTTGACTTAAAGCAACTTTAAGGTGCTTTAGGTTGTAAGGAAAAGACCCTAGAATAATAGAGCACACCTGACAACTGTGGGGAGGAAGAATTCCTTTTTAAAAGGAAGTGACCTCCAATAAAACCAAGCGAAGGGCAGGGCAATCATTTACCACAACTAGTTTGAGGTGGGGCAGAGACAGCTCTGATTCAAAGATGGATGATGATGACACCTATCTGCTAGGCCTGTGCAGTTTATAAGTGCAGGTTCCCAAAAACAGTTTCATAAGTTGTAACACTACTCATGTCGATTTTAATGCAAGGGTTGTTTCTATGTAGGTCTCACTAAAAGAATGGATGGGTGGCATATCTGTGAAAGTTCTCAGTCTTCCAGGTGATCGTAGTCAAAGGAGCTTGGAAAGAAAAGCGTCTGGACTTCTTTAAGTTGCTTGAAGACGTTTCACCTCTCATCCGAGAAGCTTCTTCAGTTCTAAGGTCAAAGGTGGAGAGTCCCAGATTTAAACCCTGTGGCAGTGCCTCCCCAAAGAGGGACAAAAGGACCCCCTGATGATCCTCTACCTAATCACATGAGCCAAGGTGTGAAAACAGGTGTAGGTCACAATCAGCCAGGGTTTCGGGCGAGTTCATTGTGAAACCTAGCCCCACCCTGCATTTGAAGTGTTAGCTACCATAGCAGTATAGTATTGCAACATGGCATTTGGGTCTTCTAACTAAAATAGGAAAATAGGAACATAAATGGTGCCATCATTGCCAGAACAGGCCCACATCTGGTTGACATACACCCTGCCATGACACCCAGTCAGAAGTGCCAGCTTAATGCTGGATCCGGGCCAGACCTGTTTTCTATGAGCCTGGGCCACATAACCCAAACCACAATCGGACATAAAGCAGTTTATTGAATGTGTGTGAATGGGTGAATAAGGCTCATAGTAAGAAAGTGCTTTGAGTGCTTGGATAGTGTGGAAAATGACAATATAAGGACCAGTCTGTTTACCTTTTCATTTTTATAAATCATGCTTTTTATTTGTTTTTGTTTCTAATGTCTCTGTAAAGCACTTTGAATCACCTTGTTGTTGAATTGTGCTATACAAATAAATTTGCCTTGCCTTGCCTTGCCTTTATTTTTTCTATCGTTCCCATCCCCAAGCGAATTCAGGGACACCAATTAAATCCTCTCTTTCTTTTACTTCTAAGACAAAAATGCTCACAAACCAGCTGGTGACATCGCAGTAGCTACATCTATCTTCATATACCTAGGCTTGATTGACACCAGTTGACATACTATTATACCTCTGTGGATGTTGACTGGATTGCCCAAGTTGCATGCTAATGCCAGGTGAAAACTAGTTCCTCTCAATGGGATGAAGCAGAACAGTCCAACAGATCAGTCCCTGTTCTCATTTCCTGTTTCTGACATGGAGAAAAAATTCTCAATTCAATATGAAAATAATTCACAATACACAGACTCGTGCTTCACACAACATGAGCCAAAGAGTCAACAGTTTAAAAGAAAGGAGGTGAAAAAATAAGATGTGAGAAAATGAGAAACTAAAGCCTTGAGCTTAATGAAGTGATGTGACTGTACTATTACGACAACACAACCTGCAGCCTAATGTTAGAAATGGTCAGTCAGACTAGCAAAGGAAGCTATAGACTATTTTTCAGGTGCATTTTGGTGAGTCATATAGGCCCCTGCTGCTTGTGGGCGAAAAGAAGTATTTGATTTCATCAGACCTGGCGTCAGTGAAATCCTTCCATCAGCTATTACTGCTGAGAAAACAAAGGAGGCAATTTGGAGGTTAAAAGCCAATAAATCCGTACTGCTTCCCATCAGGAGTACACAAACCTCCGGAATAGAGAGAAGGTCTTTAGTCCATCATCATCATCATCATCATCATCATCATCATCATCATCATCATCATCATTGTCCTCTCTCAAAAAGAGCCTTAACGAGAGGTGATTCAGGCCATTATGAAGTGAGCACTCATCAAGTACATGGTCATAATGTGAAAGTCCAGATTAAAGGTTAACATTTGCACATTTAAATGCAATAAATACAAAGAGTACAGCACTATTAATTTCCAACATAAATTGTGAGTTTAAAGATTCATTAGTGCCTTAAATTCAAAGAGTCACAGTGAGGGACTGCTTTAAGACTAGAGGTCTAAGTCATCATCAGTGAATGTTAAGAACCAAGAAGTAACTCTGACCCTTTTTTACATCTTTTAGTAGTTTCTTTGTTTTGTTTCCTGACTGCCAAATCTGGGGAGAAAAGTTATCAAAAGCCAGAAATTCAGAGTGCGCAGGGTTAGTTTTATGATTGTGGAGTTATCTAAGTGACCTTCCCTGAAATGGTCCATTGACGAATTCAGTTTAGAGCAGAGGTCCAAAGTCAACACACGGGTCAGTTCATGTCACTTTCTAAGATCTCTACACTGTTTGTTGCTGCACCAAAGGGGATGAGAGGAGGGAGAGAGAAATGGGAAAGAAATAATAAAACATAGAGAGAGAGGTTGCAATGATCAGAACTGGGTAATTCATCTGCACTGACAACTACAACTGTAACACAACTCCCTGCATCTTTGTCTTCTTCCATCAGCAGAGTCAGAATCAGATAACTTTTTGAATCCCAAAGGAAACTGAGTGGTCACAGAGCAACTGTGTCTCCAGTAACAAACAAGTCAAAGTACCAATAGTAAATAATAAAAATATATTACCTAATGAAAGATGGATTAAGTCAGCAGTCCCCAACCCCCGGCCCATGGACCGGTCCGTGAGTTGTTTGGTACCGGGCTGCGAAAGTTGAAGCTCGGGTGTGAAATTTATGGTTTTCAGGGTTTTTATCGTTAACTCAGTTTCCCTGGGTCTTTTCCTGTGTTGTAGTTGTGTGTCTTATTTTGAAAGAAATATTTATGTGTTACCATAGCGACCAGAGAGCATTAAGGGGCAGAGAGGAGGATGTTACTCTCAATGTTGTTGGTGCATTTCAGGAGGACGCTGCTAATAAAGTTACACAATCACACAGTGAATTTGCGTTTGTTATTATATTTACAAAATACCAGTTTTTGTCTTGGTCGTATCATTTTATTTTGTTGTATTTATCCACGACACCTTAAAGGCCGGTCCATGAAAATATTGTCTGACATTAAACCGGTCCGTGGAGCAATTAAGGTTAACCGCTGGGTTTAGTGATAAGGTAAATGATGAAAGATTTGGGACACAGTGTTAGGGTGATGGGGTTCTGGTTTAGGTTTGTACAGTCCCACGTTCTGTGGTCCTTAAGGTTTGGGGTTAGAGATACTTGGACCTCAAATTGTAAATAATAATCATAATTTATGGGCCTTTAAGTTGTGTATTGAAGGGGTGTAGGAAATGTGTATTTTTGATTCTGTATTGACAGATACAAAAAGTAGAAATGAGTTTCCTGAGATTTTATTGGCTCAAACTCTGAAATAGTGTGAGAATGGTCACTCAGGAGAGATTCAGAGGTTCCAACTCCAACAGGAAATAAATAGAAGCAATCAGATAGCTTAGAAAGTCAATGAGATTTAGCTACTGCAGAAACCACTGGCAATGCAAAGCAAGCAATGCAGTTCAAACCTTTCTCAAAGAGGCTGCCAGTCAGACCAGAGGGCAGTGTTGATTGATTGATGGTTGATGGTTGATTGCTAGTGGACATTTTAGGCTCCAGTTCCCTAGCCTAAAATGTCCACTAGCAATCAACCATTGATGTGCGGTGTGCATTGATCACTTCCACTGTGGAATCCTCCATGGTGGTGTTCACTTCTTATGTTGGCGTGTGAAACAACTGAATTGCTCAGTTTAAGGTGATGAGGACTGGCTTTTTTCACAAAATGATTTTAGTTTTACAAAATGTCAGAATCGTCAGAAACAGCACTCTGGTTGCTTGTTAACACAATGAAATGTAATTTATAGTTAAGGTCAAAGCACATCAATGAATTTTTGAGCCAGGCCCTCAGAGGAGGTTCATTTGCTCATGATGATAACGTTTCCTTTCCTACTATTGATTAAAAGTGATTTCCATTATTTAACACATGACTTCTTAACTTCAAGCAACATGATGGGCTCTTTGCTATCTTTATGCAGCTGATGTAGATGACAAGATTGTATTTCTGAGGAGAGAAATGTACCAAAATTTGTAATGTACCATTTTTGTTACCAACAGCAGCAAGGAGGTCAAGGAGACGGATCTAAATCTCTGTCTCTAAGGTAACGCTATTCACTTAGTTTTATTTGGTTGAGGAAAGTTAAGGATTCCAGTTAGATTTTTTTACTTAGTTATTTCTAATACTTACAGTAAGATGCACACATAAAATTTAACAAAGCTTACACATGACTGGCCAGCTTTAATGCAGAGAACATAACCCAGAACACATACTGTTTGCTGATTTTGTTTTTTTTAAATCAATCACACAGTCAATATTTGTTGATAGCTATGGAAGGGTTTCATTCTGGATTGATTCATTATTGTTTTGTTGTTACTGATCGCTAGTTACTGCTTGTAAAAATCAATCAGCCTGCTGTTGATTCTCCTTTGAAAACCGTGCAGCACAAAATGATGACAATCCACCTACCGTGTCCTGCAAGGTCACAACTGTCCTTTTAACTTCATGTCATCTTTTGTTTTCACAGTCTGTCTGCTTTAGTGAGCAACCTTCAGTCGAATGTATTAGCTTAAAAAGTAATTACCCTCTTCAAATTTTACCAAAAATACCACTTGATGTGTTTAAATTTTCTCCGTTTTCTGATTTTGACATAAGGATATATTTACTCACCGCCACCCTGTGGTTTAAAGAGGTATTACACAAAGCTTGACCCTGCTTCAGCTTGAGTTGATAACTCTGCAACACAATACATTTTGAGCATAAAGTCGTAGCTACTGATTTTTTACACTCTGTTGTCACTTTAGTTGATTTTGAATGGTTTTACACTAATTTTAAAGACTGGAATTTACAATAAGGACCTAAAAAATGTCCAAGAGAGGAGAAGCAAGATGCAACAGGGTTTTATGCTGTTTTTAAACACTAAAATTTATAATAGGGACCTTTTAACAGGGACTCACCCCTCCAGTCATTAGTCTTATCCATTTTCTATTGCCTGTCTGGGGTAGCAGAGAAGCTCAGACTGAAGCAATGCTTATATTTATGCCTTTATCATTAAAGGTTCCCTACCTTACAAGCAAAAGGGAAATAACACCAACAGACAGGCAACAATATTCTTATATGTAACCCTCAGCTTTCTTTTGAAGATCACAAATGAACCTACGTCATTCCACAATATAAACTACAGGGATCAAAACAAGACAAGCAAAAGAAGAGGAGGTATTTGGAATGAACTTATTGGTTTCTATTGAGATGAGGGGGATGGGAAGATGTGGTGCTGTGGAAATGAATAGTGTAGTATCCATGTGCACATCCGTTCTCTTTCGCTTATCCTTATCAGAGTCGTGGGGGAGGGGGCTAGGGAAGCCTATCCCATCTATCATAGGGCAGGAGGCAAGTTACACCCTAGACTAGTTGCCAGTCTGTCGCATTCGTATAAAAATGCAAAACATTGGGTTTGTCACTTTGATTTAGACACTAAAACCTCAAAATCTTACTAAAAACATCATCAGTGACAAATTTAATTCTACTTTTGTTGCAGTTGGGACGAGAAGAGTAGACAAAAGTGAGACCTTATGGTTGTAGCCAATTTTAATTAGACTATTTGTAATAATTTTCCTCCTATAGCTGAATCGTTCACATACAGAAGCCCTTTGACTAATTTACATGTAACAAGACAAAAACAGGACACTGACCTGATCACAGCCCTGTGTGTGTCCGTGTGTGTGTTTTACAGTCCACCCACATCGCAAACTTGTGGTTGCCATGTCCTCAGCAACGGTCTGTCACTAATCAGCATTCACTTTCAGACGACCTTTGGTTGATGGGCTGTTCACACACTCACACACACACATGACTCAAACACACAAGAGATTAACCCACTATCACGCACATGAAATGTATTAGAGTGTTTGAAGAGGGAACATCAAGGACAAGGCGATCGAACATACGCACACACATCTTCATCAGCATCAATATTAATATCTTTCTTGTTGACACGAGAAGAGCCAGTTAAGAGCTGAGTATTTATCATGTATCTTCACATTGATCAAAGTTAAAGATGAACACGGTTTATGGAGCAGCAGATAAAAGCCGACACACAGAAAACATTCAAATATGCCACCTCACGACACAAAATAACCACAAGGCTCCAAGGGGCCCTTACAAAGCAGCAATATGTGACAATTTAGGAGTGTGATGGAGCTCATTCTGGTTATGTCTGATGTTCAATGGCATCAATGTCAAAGGACACATTTTATGTTATGTTCTGGGACTGAGAATGGGTATAAAAACACTTCAGTCTTTCCACCATTATGCCTTAACATACTGTAGCAAATGTGTTGGTATCTTGGTAACTTGGGCGTCTCACCTGATACGTCACAGCATCCAAGCTTAAGAACACATTTGTTGAGTGCTGCTGGTGAAATAAACCTGTGTGTTGCACTGGGAATGAGAAAGAGATGTTTTTCTTCTTTTGCTTTGAACCAATGTTGTTATTATTCTTTAATACCCGGCTCGCAGAAGCTTAATTAAAAGATCCAAGGTGCAGATTTTTCACAAAATGAAAGGGATATGGATCTAGTTATTGACCAAACGATCTTCAGGGGCAGATGTGATGAATACCTACAGAAAGTCATACACCTAACAAACGGCACAGTCTTGTATCTTTACATCACACAGTGGCATTTTTCCTCGATGTGATCTCTGCAAGCAGTCATAGAAAGTCTGACTCAACAAAGGTCATGCCAAGGAGATAAATGAAGAAGGAAACATACAGATGTGTATTCATCTTTTCTTGGGGGTGGGGGTGAGGTGAACGCTGCCCTGACGTCACAGACTTGACCTGTGACCTTTGACACACACTTTGTCATGTGTCATCCATCATTACTGTCCTGCCAGGCTTTGTGTTGTATCGGTTCCTAATAAGAAATGCCAAGAAGATAATGTCAGATAAATGTTTCTGGGTCTTCAGCACAACAGCACAGGACACACTGGATTCTTGTGTAATTTAAACTAAGTTTTTTTTTCTAATCAGACTGGATGACCTTGAAGAAATTTCTCATCCCCTTCCAGTTTCATTTTTTTTTAACTCAGCTCTATTTAATGTAGCCCGATGATCTGTTAGATTTAATCAGATAATGACCATGTTCCTGGGATACACATTACACAGACCATTTGTGGGAGCTATTAAGAAGTAATCTGTATCAGCATGTGTTATCTGGATACACGCATAGCAGCAGCAGCTGTCTGAGCAATTTTGATCCGATCAGCCACGAGAAACTGACGATAGGATCTCAGGCTGAGTCAGAAAACGCGGACCGAATGAGGCGAGCGACAGAAAAAGTTCTGAAGGACGGAGAAATGTCTTTAAAGGTCATTACTACTTAGTTATGCCGACGTCAAAAACAGGACTTGATCTTGGAGGTATATCAATCTGCAGGCAATCGATTACACCTAACCTTGCAAAACCTCAAAATCCCTCTAAATATGTTTTCAGAAATATATAAATAAAGATTTTATGGAGGAATAAAATAGAAAAACAAAAAAGTAAATAAATACAAGCTAAAAAAAATACATAAATTAGATACACATTGATGTGAATACCACATACACAAGCCAGCAGATTCTGCAGTACTTTGATGTAGAAACCTCCTGACTGGAGCAATAAGTGTGTTTGCTAAACACCAGTTACAAAGGGAATACATGTGTCCCCCGACCAGTTACAAAGTCGTTACTGGAGGTTGCAAGGTGAAATTTGTCAGAAAGAGGTATATACCAAAAATCACTAGCAGATTACCAGTTACTACAGTTGCGTGTAGATTGCAATGAAGGCACTAAATGGGGTGACGACAGTACCCCATCAGTCTTTTACAGCTGAGGTGTAAAAAGTGCAATATAAACTGGAAACGGATACTGTTCACCTTCAAAGTAAAAGCTCTGCCTTTTAAAATGTGTTGGCTGCAACAGTGAAACACAACTTTTACTTTAAGGTGAATGGCTCCCTTTACCAGTTTGCATCAAGCTTTTTTCACGATTTACTACCACTCAGCTAGTTAGTGACTATTGACGGACAAGTTGTTTCTTCCATGGGTAACCACGGCAATCTGGCCAGAGTGATCACAAGGAGGTTTTTTGCATGGCGGCCTCTTTGCAATTAATGCTGCATGTTTAGTAATATCCAATGGAAGTTGGGATTGAGAACTTGGGAGTGACATCACTCCCAAGCTACCCACATAGCAAAATTGGTATTGCGCAGATACCACAAAGAATGACGGCCACATCACACACTTTCTCTAAACTGAGTGCTTCCTAACTACATTCATACACATTCACAACATGCAGACTGGAGGAGCCAGGGATCGAACCACTAACCTTGCAATCAGTAGGTGACCTGCTCTACTTCCCTCCTGAGCTACAGCCATCCGGTAGTAAACATGAGTAAACTTTCACTAGTTTTTGGATAAAGTGTACACTCACAAACCTGGCAAACCTGCATTTGAAATGTTGGCTACCATAGCAGTATAGTATTGCAACATGATATTTGGATCTTCTAACTAAAGTACGAAAATAGGAACATAAATGTTGCCTCAATGCCAGACCTGGCCCACATCTGGTTGATATTCACCCTACTATGACACCAGTCAGTCAGAAGTGCCAGCTTGATGCTGGATCTGGTCCAGACCTGTTTTCTATGAGCCTGGGCCACATAACCCAAACCACAATTGGGCCAGATGTGGCATGCCATCACATAAAAAGGGCGATCTATGCCAGGGGGGGGGAAACTAAGAAAAACAATAAACAATGGTACAGAATATGGTCAGGTTATGCATTTAGTGCTTGATATTGGACCTGACTTCAGAAGTCAAACTGAAGAAATAAACAGGACAAGCAAGTATAAGCATGGCAACAGGTCTGACTGCTTACGCTGTTGATTTCAGTCCAAGAAAGTTTGGAAAACTTCCCAGCTGAGAAACAATCCTATGTTCTCTGTATAAAATGGCTCAGGCCCATGTGAAGTGCAATCAGGCACCTGTGTAAATGGACCTCTGTGACAGAAAACACCACAGCCCCATTCCATCAGAGACAAATGTCGAAGAATTACCATAGAAACTGGTCATTTCACTGATTCACCGCTATGCAGTTGCAGGACGCCCGGAGGGAAATCGTGCAGAACATTTACTGACGGCGTCGCCTCGCCTCCCCGTCCCTTTGGTTTTATGGCTTGTATCGTTTGGCTTCGCAAAGTGATGTCTCTGGAGATGGCAGAGTGCTGAAGAGGCAGCTGCTCAGACTGAATAATGTGCAGTTATTTCACCATCAGTTTAGGCTGCAGCAGGAAGAGTTAGAGGAGGGACTGGGGCAGAAAATCAAATAGAAAGTTACTTCATGACCCTTCACAGTTTAAAAAATGTACACAAGCAATACAAGGAAAACATCTTAGATGAATTTGTAAGTCAAAATCTGATATTAGCATCTGTACATGGTAAAAATAAAAAGTTAACATAAGGTGTAGTGGCATCTGTACACAGGAGGCTCAAATATTCTGTTTTTATTATGGCCGCCATGCAGATACTCAGTAAGCCACCATCCTAACTTTTGGAGCATAGACATTGTTTCACTTATGGTTGTTTTTAATCGTTTCCCTTGTTTAATACTTCAAGTTTTGTTTCCTCCTTGTCCGATTGTCTTGATCACTCTCACCAACATCTTATTTCCCACATGTCTCCAGTTACCTCAGAGTGTATAAATGTTCCCGTGTTCCCCTTTGTAGTTATTTGTTGTTCACCCTCATTATCCTGCCTGTTTTTCAAACCTTGTGTCCTGCCTTTTCCTTTCTGTTTCTTTGGGCCTCAGTTATTTCAATTTATTTTGTTTTGTCATCTGTTTGGAAATCAGAAATCAGAAATCAGAAATCAGAAATCAGAAATCAGAAAGGGTTTATTGCCAGATGTTGAGCAGGTTTACAACATTAGGAAATTGCTGCGGTGCTTCAGTGCAACATACTGTCATAAAAATATAAAAATAAGAATAAGAATAAGAATAAGAATTAAAGTGCTAAGTGGATAGATATATACATGATATATACATGAGTGCAGGTGGTGATCAGTGCCAAACATGGAATGATGCAGTGAACACAGCGTAGGGTCGCGGACTGCGAACCGATTGTACAGTTCATCCTGCAAGTGCAGTGCCTTCCTGCCATCCTGGTCAAAAAATATACTCAGCAGCAATGTCTCTTTTCAGAAATCATGTTAACTGAAAAAACCTGAACAATCCTTGCTGTGAGTGGTTTCATGTAGGAGCTACAGTCTTGCCTCATAAAGAAACTGTGCTTTAAAAACAGTAAAATGCAAAAACTCCTTATTGTATTCAAAAAGTAAAGTTTAAATTAATTCAAATGCAGATTTAAATTATGTGCTCTTGCTTTCTGTTCCAGCATCATATTTTTTTGTGAGGAAAAACAATTAAAAGATGAGCGTCTGACATCTGAGAAATGTCACAATTGAGCTGATTATCGCGGCTGAGGGATCAGTCCGCTGAGTCACGGCGCTGCTGTGGCGTCTCATCTGGGGTGACTCAGACTGAAGCAGTAAGGTTTGAGCTGTCATTCGAAGCAATCAAACCTGCTTTTTCTTCAGCTCCACTGCACAAATTGCCTGTGCCTGAATGTATGAGTACAACGTGTCATTAGATAAGTTACGATTACAGCTGCGCCTCTGAGGGATCAGCGTTCCAGAGAAAACTTCTAATTACATCCCAATATCCACCACATGAAGATGGTCTTATAAACGACTTCTGCTGTTATTTTTTAATATTGTCTTAATCCTTGTGTGTCAAGAATGTGTCAAGGACTCATTCAATGATTCTCCCAGAGGGAAAGTTCCTCATTATTATTCAAATTCATTATTTATTTCTCTAAAACTCTGGGACAGTTAGTCTTGCAAATGGGAGCTTAAACCAGACATTTCCACGGTCCATGTGTGAATATTAATGTGATATTGTTTAGTCCATGAAAGGACCAAATAATACCCTTACATCAAGGAAGGAAATATCCTTGAAGTTTCCTGTTTCCATTCAGGATTTTGAACTGCGCTCTGTGTCTGTAGATGGTGTTTCCACTGCAAATGTGCTGTTGCAGTTCTGAATGTGGTAGGCTCAAAAGCATGAATCATAATGAGGAAACACAGTAGGCTGTGGTCTTTACCTGCAAAACATTACAGAGAGTCACAAAGCAACCCCCAGTGAACCGTGACAAAAATTCAATTAAAAAACGAACCGTCATAAAATGATAAAGAGCTACACATGATGACATAAATAACCAACAAGTAGCAAAAACTGGCCACAGTGAAAAGGACAACGACTGCAGTGACACAAAATGTGAGGCAGAAAAAAATCAAAAACACACAAAGCAACCAAACAAAGACAAAACAGCCAAAATTCAGTTTTGTACACAGAATTAGTAAAATTAGATTCAAAACAGCTAAACTATGATTTATAAAGAACACAGTGGCTTTACATGAAGAGATGCAAGCAGAGCAAACAAAGATCCATGATTGATCTATGCTGCAAGCAAAACCGAAAAATATGCCCACAAAGGAATAGGATACGACCTAAAAAGGATCCAGAATCAAACTGTGTCACAAACTGGCTATCATGTAACGCAAAAGACTAGAAAAGCACACAAAGCAACAAAACTGACAAAAAGACAAGCAATTCAACATATGTGATCCACCATAGTGAACAAATGAAATGCCATAACAATAAATAAATAAAGCGCAAAACCACCAGCAGTGGGATACAAAGCCACTAAAGTGTAATATTAGATGGCAAAAAAGATAAGCAAATTGCACAAAAATGAGGTGCAAAATGCCCACAATGATACAGAATAACCCCCCGAAACCACTGAGAGACAAATTGAAAAAAGAAAACTGACAAAATGTAGCCACATAGGCATCCAAAAGATGGGAATTCAATACAGTATGTCCCAACAAGAAACACACTGATCAAAATAAAACACAAAATGGCCAAAACAAGGAGTAAAATGGAAATAAGGTTATATAAAATAATATGTAAACCCATTGTTATTCCAATCAGCCAACAGATAGCATAATTAATTTTTTAAAATCTAAATATGATTAGAAGACATACATACACTCAAGGTGTAAACAAAAAAAAAAACATCTGCCAAAAAAATTATTATCACCCAAAATATGCAATCACCCGAACTGATTGCACAATCATCTAGTGGTGGAAACTGGCCGCAAAATGATGAAAATGTGACTGAAATTGATGACAAAGAGAAATAAATTGACCAGAAAAAGATATAAAACAAGTTAAATGAGGTGCAAAATGCCCACAACGGGAGAAAATAACAAAATAACCCCAAAAATCCATTAAATAATAGTGGACATGACAACCAAAAGCTTCACAAATTGGCCATAAAATGACTGCAATGCATTGCAGAATTATTACAAAAACTATATATAGCAGCTACAATGACATAAAATTGCCACACAAAAAAACTATAAATTACAAAAATAACCAACAAAAGCGCAAAAAGCAACCAAATTTAAACACAGCCACAAAAAACTAGCATAACCAGAAGAAGACAAAAAAAAATCAACCAAAAATAAGTCTAAAATGTTCAAAATTGTTTTGGCTGCTGCCCCCACGACCCGGCCCCAGATAAGCGAAAGAAGATAGATGGATGGGTGCTCAAATTAGATATAATATAACAGAGGGAAACTGATCCAAAACGACATGATGCCAAAGAAGCTCACAAATCCTAACAAGAATCACAGTGATGACCAACACACAAAATAGGCACAAAGTCATAGTGATTACAAAACGATGAAAAACAAAACCAAAACAACCACAAAGAGGCAACAATTAATGCAAAGTGACTATAAGAAACAGGTGTTACTTGAACACTGAATCTTCTGGAGTTAATATCCCTTTCTTTGGTTAATCTGCAGTCACGTTTGGAAGATTACATCAACGATTTCATAATGCGCTGCCTGCAAAATCATGCCTTTCACTTTGAAACACAGCAGTGATGTCTCACGTCAGTCCACCATTCAGTGTTTCTGCTTCTTGCACAGAACAGCTGTAGGCATCATGACATTTTCTGCACGGAGTTTTTCATCACGTTGCACTGTATCCTTTGATCTCACTTTGCGCTAGAGTTAATTGAATGAACTATATAAGGGATGTGTATTATGGCGATGAGGGCTGAGGGGTGAAGTAGCAGCTCTGTGGGCTGTGATCGCTGAATGCTTCAGAGAATTGGTTAAACCAAAGTCAGTTTTGAAAAATGGTGATTCATCAAGCACAAGTGTGCTAAACAGCTTGAAGCAGATGGATAAAGTTGAGTGCAATCACTTTTCCCTGCAAACCCTCCATCTGAACAATAGCTCACACTGAGGTACCTCAAACAAAGGCCAAACCTGCAGGAGTAATCTAATCCCATCATGGCTCTGTGTGCAAACGTTATGAATCAACAACTCTGTTAGTTTCTCTCTTTTTTTTTTTTTACCTATTCAGAAATTGTTGGCACCAGTGATAATGGAGTAAAAAGCAGCCATGCAGGGAGGAACAGTCCTTATGGAGATCCAACAAACAGGCAATGCTGGACTTCTCAATCAAGCTGCTTCACTGTACCACCACATGTACTTTTACTCCATGAGTGGGCTTTAAATTATTGATTAGAAGTTTGTTACCGTCTACTGTCTTGTATTTGAGACACTGCGTGATACCAAGGCACATCAAACACAGCAGAAGATGAATCAACATAATGAAAGGCAAAATGGCAGAACTCCCACTGAGTGTTACAAGTGGGTGTCGATGACACAGTGTTCAAGAACAGATGTCTGTTTGCAACTTACTCAGGCAGAGGGAAAAGATGCAACTTTTTAAAATGAACTTTTCCGGCTTTCACATCAGAGAATGAGCCCTCTTTGTGTTTCTTTCACAAAGACAATGTGTGCCAAAATTGCCATCCTGCTGTCTGTGTGTACTTTTCAGTAGTATTGAAGGCTATCATTTAACCAATACTTGTTCAGGTATTTCACTAAGAACAACAAACATCGATTTCTTTTAGACTCCAAATGATCTAACCTCACTAATAAGGTGTGCCACAGAGATCCATTCCAGGTCCACTTGTTAAGCATTGAAGTCTTTAATCACACTTCATGCACTTGTACAATGACACTCAGTGAATTTTGTTAGATCCTGCTTGTATAGCTGCTATCTGCTCTAGAGCAGAGGGATTGTGTTGTGAGCCAGATGGCTCACAACACAATTATATTAGAGATTTCATATGTCAGTTATTAATGGCCCGTCAGTATATGAGAGCTGAATCTTTATCCCTGCTGAGAATCTACGCAGGCAGGGGTGGAACTTTATTTTCATGGGCACACCATGCAGCCAATCAAATGCAAAGACAGACTGGGAACATACCATTACGTAAAAGAAGAAAGGGTGCAGACGTTCCAAGACAACAAGTGTAGTGTTACAGGCCAGGTACACAGAGGGAAGGTGAGCCGGATTTAAATGCAAGTGTGTCGGGATAAGGTGAAGAAACGCAGTATGAGCAGCATCTGTCTGCATTTCAATGATATTCGAGACTACAAAGGTAAGTGCAGGATTTATAAAGTTAGGAGCTGGCTAAAGTAACACCTGTTTTTATTTTCAGCCATTTTTCTGTGTGGATGATAAAAGGTTTCAAACTTCTCCAGGCCTTAAATCTTGACCATTGGTCACCTCCTCAGTCTAATTTAAGTCCAAACTTCAACTAGAACATTTCTAAACCTTCATTCTGTTTTTGTTTTGTTAGGCGTTTTGGGTGATTGTCCTGCTGCATAACCCAGGTGTGCTTGAGCTTCAGAGCATGAACTGAAGGGTATGGCTGGGCATCCTCCTTCAGGATTTTCTGATGCAAAATTCATTCAATACCGTGTTATAAAGTCATGGGGATCATTAAGGATGTTATTGGAAATGTGTGCAATGAGCTGTAACAAATGTTTTGGCCCACGGATGCCATTTTTGTCCCATCTCTTTCCTATTGTTGAATCTGAACACTGACCAAATGAGGCCTGCGGCTCTTTAGATGTTGTTCTGAGTTGCTGTTAAAGTCAGTGATGCACTCTTGGAGTGATTTGGTAGGTCTGGAAAGGTTCACTACTGATCAACGTTTCCTCCATTTGTAAATTATGGCTGTCTCTATGGTTCACTGGAATCCTAAAGAATTCCCAACTGATATATGTCAATGATTTTGTTTCTTTAAATTGTGGCATGATGTGTTAGGGTTTTTTAATCTTTTACCCTGCTTCATGTAAACATTTAAAAAAAATCACATAGGAAGAAAATAACTGAGCTCTAAACTAACTTTCCAGTATTTAAGAATTTTGTAGGAGAGATATATTTTTTCTTTTTAGACCACCTTTGATTACTCAGTTATGGCAATGTAAGGTTCCCATAAGATCCCCAGACTATCTAAAACATGAGGCAATAATAAAGTAACAATAATAATAATTTTCATGGGCAACTGAGGAGTTAACACGGTTTTCTTTTTCCACGTGAGCGAGCTGACTGCTGTGGCGCATCGTGGCACCTTAAACTCGATGGGAGATTAACTCTCTTATTACCCAGACACTCCCTCTTGTCTTGTGGAAAAAATCGCTTCACACATCTAGCCCTCATTCTGCATCTTTATTTTGACATCTTCCCGTGCAGCTCCAGCAGCAGGTCTGGTCATTATTTTGTACTTGTGAGTTGTCAAGTAAAGTTAAGAGTCAGGCTCTGAGCTCTTTTGGTATTCATCCAGCAGCCCCCGCACAGCTCCTCCGGCTGTTTGTGTCAAACCTTGAGCTGTGTTTTGTGCGTTTTGTCTGTGTGGGTCTGTTTTCGTGTGCACGTGTGTGTGTAAGAAAATGAGGCAGATAAAGAGCTTATACTTATCCGTGGATTGAATGAGAAGCTGTTTTGTTGCAGTGAGGGGCTTTGGGAGATGTTTGTGTTTCTGTTGTGAGTCTGTGTTTCATTGTATTTGTGTGCTCTCCAACTTTGTGTGTGTTTGTGCCTCGGCTTGGAACAGATACCAGCAGTAATTGAGAGATAGTCTTCACTGATGTGTCTTCTCATCGTGATGTGCTGCTGACACCTTATTAGCCTTTTCTGTGCTTCAGTGGATCTATTTTTGTCAGAGCAGAAGATTCAGTGATGCGGGTGCCTTCGAACAGTCGCTTAAAGTTTGCCACCTGTAGAGGGATACACCCACACTTGCCTTTTTGTTCTGTTCATCGAGGAAGAGGTGACTGAAGTGAAATGGACAGATTTGCTTGTGAGGGCTGGCTGCAGCTGCTGACTCTTGTTTATCCAATTCTGTCCAAAGGCACCTTTGCTGGGAATTCTGAGTTTACAGTCCAAGAGACAGAAGTAACAACTTCTACAACAGGAGAAACCTTCCTGCAAAATCTGGGGGTTTTTTGATAAAGATTTTTTTAAATAGTTAACATATTTTTAGACACTAAAAACATTTTATGACAATCTAACCGGTAGCTGTTGATTTTCATCAAGCAGGTTTAGAACTACAAGATTTTGTTGTTTTTAACTTTATAGTCTGCAAATATTACATTTATTAAGTATTTATTTTTAGAGTAGAAATAACAGAAAAATATCCACTGCATTAGACTGCACCTGGGATTCATGGTTGTTTTTCACAGCAAACGTATTGTCCATGACAGGTGAGTATTGCAAGAAAACGGGCAATGGGGGATTTTCATCCATCCATCATCTGCCAATGTAATGGATAGCATTGCCAGTACACTAAGTTGAAAAGTCCAAACCTCCCTCTTCGCAGACACCTAATGCATCTACTTTAGAGATACACTTTGGCATACCAGGCCACTGAAGACATTTAATATTGCCAGCAGGTCCAGGGTCTACCCAAAGCTCCTCCAGACAGGACAAAAACTCTTTTTCCTCCTGAATCTGTCAGATTGACTTTCTTCTCTGGTGCTTTGGTGTAGACCTTCCCAAGGAGGCCAACAGACTCCAGAACATCAGGATGGGACTCACAACTCCTCCACCCTCATTCTGAACGTAGGCGTCCCACAGGGGTGTGTCCTCAGTCCCCTCTTATACTCACTCCTCACCCATGACTGTTCTCCAATTCACACCAGTAACACCATTATAAAATTTGCTGATGACACCACCATCATCGGACTGATCGACAACAACAATGATTCAGCCGACAGAGAGGAGATTCAGCATCTGAAGCGATGGTGTGACAACAACAACCTGCATCTGAACACAGCCAAGACCAAGGAGATGGTAATCGACTTCAGAAGAACAATGCGATCTGAGCACTCCAGCCTTTACATTGATGGAAAGGAGGTAGAAAGGGTAAAGAGCGTCATGTTCTTCGAGATTCACATCTCGGCTGACCTTACCTGGTCCACAAACATTTGGTAGGAAAACAAGTAGGAAAAGCACAAAAAAGGATGTACTTACTCAGGAAGCTGCGTCAAGCTCAACTACCGATCGTGGCTCAAGAGTTGGGAGTTCGCCTTGTAATCAGAAGGTTGCCGGTTCGAGCCCCGGCTTGGACAGTCTCGATCATTGTGTCCTTGGGCAAGACACTTCACCCGTTGCCTACTGGTGGTGGTCAGAGGGCCCGGTGGCGCCAGTGTCCGGCAGCCTCGCCTCTGTCAGTGCGCCCCAGGGTGGCTGTGGCTACAATGTAGCTTGCCATCACCAGTGTGTGAATGTGTGTGTAGATGACTGGATATGTAAAGCGCTTTGGGGTCCTTAGGGACTAGTAAAGCGCTATATAAATACAGACCATTTACCATTTACCCCAGTGTCCGCTAATTAACTTCTACCGCTCCACCATCGAGAGCTTTCTGACCTATTGCTGAACACTAGTTAAACTGCTGTACTGTGGATTACAAGAGGATGCAGCAGGTGGTGAGAGCGGCAGAGCAGGCAATTGGCACTTCACTAACTCCCTCAGAGACATCTATACTGGCAGATTTCAGCAGAAAGCCAGCATCATCATCAAGGACCCCTCGCACCCTGGGCACTCACCTTTCTCCTCACCTCTGGTAAACACTACAGGTCCATCAGGTCAAAGACAAACAGACTCAATAGAAGCTTCTACTCACAGGCTGTCAAACTACCTCCACCCTGATTGGAGGATAACTGTGCTGTTTACATTCATGTACATTCACACTGTATTTATAAAATGTATTTATTATACTATACTGCAACCAACACTCCTACCTCCATCTACATAACTGTATTTATTATAATAGCAACCCAGCATCCCTACCCCTCACTCAATGTGCAATATCATATTGTGTGTGTGTGTGTGCGTGCGTGCGTGCGTGCGTGCGTGCGTGCGTGTGTATAACTTGTACATATCTTTTTTGTGTAGATAAAAAAAACAACTATGTTACTTTGTAGATACTTACGTTGTAAGAATCTGAATGTAAATCTACATGCTACCAACGGCGAGATGCCAAACTGTGTTTCGTTGTTCCTGCAACAGTGACAACAAAGATCTATTCTATTCAATCCTATTCTATTCTCAAAGTACTCTATCCTCCCTGTATGTATGTATATAAATGTAGACAAATACTACGTAGATATTACCATCTAATAATTTCATAATTTGACACAATTTCATCTGACAAATTTCATGTAGACTGACAGTCAGTTAATGTAATTAAAAGTAATGTGATTAAAAACTGACTACAGTATCAACCTAAACTTTCTCCTCTGGAGACAAAAAGTGGCACAAAACAAACAGAATAACCTTTCCTCAAAGATAAACTTCAATAAAACCACAGATGCTATAATTTTAACTCATTTTCAACATCCTTACTGAATTATCATTTCCCCTTGAGTGGTTTTATGGGATCCAGCTGGAGAATTGGTGCCATTGGCTCATTATGTCCTGATGCATGCTCAATCATCCAGGTAAGTAAATCCCAAAGGTTGATTCTGTTCATCTGGATGTAGCGGTTTTAGAGGGAGAAACGTTTCATCACTCATCCAAGTGGCTTCTTCAGTCTCAGCTGACTGCAGGTTTTCCCAGCCTTACAACATAGCTACAAGGCTACAACACAGAGTGAACACCATCCTCACAGACAGGGAGGCCAGGGAAGCAGAAGAACGTCACGTCAAGAAGGCCCTGAGTCTCATAAGTCAAAATGATGGATATAACTTAGTGTCTAACTGAAATGTTGCTAGTTCCGTTCAAAACCAGTGGGTGACATTGCAGTGGTTTCTTTTATGTAGAGCCCGTGCTTGGGACTAAGCAGAACTCATTTAGAAAGAGATTATAACTGACCCGATATCACTCACTCTGAATTACAACTAAGTGCAGCAGCACTCCTGAATGTAAAAACTGTCCTGTCCTGTGGCACTTATGTCTTGTAAATGTACCAGAGTCTTACTTTGATGTCTGTTGAACACATGTTTACATTACACCAGAGATAATACATGGACAGGGATTAAATTGAACACACACCAATCTATTTCACAACACTGAGACAGCAGGTATGCAGTGTTATTCCTGCTTTACGTATTGATACCAGAAGCTGAATTAAGTTTAGTTCAGCCGAGTTCAGTTTGGAAACATTTGATAGTGATTTAGGGAAGTTGCACTTATAAGTACATGTTTGAACAGCAGATGAAGTAATATCAACTATTCCGGTCACTGAATGGACGTTAGAAGCTAAACAGTTTCCCTTCCTGTCTTTCCAGGCTGATAAAACTGCACTGTAGAGCCTCAGAAAACACCTGAAGTGGTGATATTGTGTCCAGGAACCACTGTTTATTGCTGTTGCTGTCTGTTATCTTGGTAGAGTGAGTCAAAGTCACCCTGAGGAGTGGCAGCTTGTTATATATTTGCGGCGGCAGCTATGTTCTCAGGACATAAAGAGCAGTCACGAGGAATCTTTTTTTTTTTTTGCCAGCAGTAGCAGCTGTAAAACCTCGGCCACCCAAGTCAACATCTCTCTCTCTCTCGCACATTTTCTGTCTTCTTTGTGTTTGGTAAGGGTAAGGATTCATCTTTTTTTTCAAACTGTTTATCACTGCATCAATCACAAACACCTCTCTTGAATTTGAGCACTTCAGCACTACTGTCTCATAAGATGGACGACAGGAATATCTTCACAACCCTGGGTTTCTAATGAAGTCCTGCTTCAGGTTTTATTGCCCCCCTGTCATCAATGGTTGGGTTGTGATTTAAGCCAAGGTAAACCTGCACTGGACTTGCAAGAACAGCAATTTGTTAGATCGTGTCAAAAGACTTAGTCAGCCAAATGGTGAAACCTGGAGGGGCAAAAAAGCCTGATCATAACAGTGTATGATTTCTCTCCTCCACCATGTAAATAGTGTTGCGTTCACAAAAATTGATGGCAGCCAATTAGTGCATGAAGCAGGGATGACTGGCACATTGACAGTTTCACAGTGCTCCCCATAACCTTCTCTTTGCCAAAAGGATGCTGTTAGATGATCTGAAAAGTACTTTGAAGGAGCTTTGGGGTAGGGATGGTCATAATTTATGAATATGGGAAAAGTAAAAAATGTATAAAACTAAATAATAGCTTTTGGTATGGACAGGTATTTTTCTAGTGCATTTGCAGTCTTACTAAGCACTCAGATGTTTAGACTACAAGCCATATTTACCCAAACATTAATATACAATCACATTCTGTGATTTAAGCACCATCTACATCACATCTATAGTCAGTTTAGAGTTAATGGCTCAATGGACCTACCAAGCATGTCCTTGGGCTGTGAGAGGAAACAAGAATACCCACCAAGAGGTTTGATGGCACTAATCAGTTGTCCCGCATGCCACTGCAAAACATACATTTCTACGTCTCTTGGACGCTAATGGGCATGGAAAGTGTAATCCTGGCTTTAGAATCACGATGGATGAAATTCACCCATGTACAGCTGATATGGAGGAGCAAAATTAAAACTTTGCCATTTCTGCACTGCCTCACATTCAGCCTTGAGGTTCACTGCTAGGTATAGACCCAATCTGTTTTCAAAGAGAATATTAAGCAATAAATCTTCACACTTACATGACAAAATTTCATTCTGCCAAAGTTTTATTGGACTGAGAAGGAGAAAATCAGAATTCTCTCCATGGTTATTCAGAAAGGCATGACTGAGTAAGACAACTCTGATCCTGAGAAAACAGGTAAGATCAAATGGATTTTTTTAAACACTCAAAACACTGAGAGGAGGCCTGAACGTTTGTAAAATCAGGCTTGTCCCTAGTTTTAACAATTCAGCAAAGCAAAAAGTCTGCTCTGAAGGAAGACAATCAGCTCTTGATGGACGTTTGAAAGCTCATGGCAGAAAATGAATGATTTAGGTTGAACTGTTGGGTTAAAGAGAGAAAAGTAGGTGATATGAAAAACAAAAGCCTGAGGTACAATCTGAACACAGAGGTTTCAAAGTGCTTTTGAAGGCTCAGTGAATCTTTAGATGCCTCATTTTGCTGTTGCAGTGTTTTGAATCAAAGATCCCCTTGATTTCCTTAGAAGCAGACCTGTTCCCAAAGTATTTCCACAACAATTCACATCTCCACATTTTCTAAATTTATGTTTTCTTGCTGCATTAAGATATTCATGGAAATTAACAGCTTGGCTGAATTTTAAAGGAAATTTTATTAACCAGATGTGGAGTCTTACCTGTTAACATAGAAATTCATTCTGAGACTGCAATTGTTTTTCTGTTAATGTATACATCATATATCATATTATTATTGTTGTTATTATTTTTCCATCACTTATTTGAATGAAAACAGAAAACTGATGTTCTGGTGAAGAGTTTCTTAAATTGAATGAATGCTCATGGAACTTCTATTATGTGCACTTGCAGATATTAAAGACATTATTTTACCTTTTTTTTTTATTTTACTAGTCCAATCCAACTAAATGGTAGGTTTTAATGAACATAATGTCCCCTTAAATTGCAGAATGTAATGCCTCATTATAACCTCTCAACACTCATCCCAATCCATGTTATTAATAAAGACTAAAAGCATTTTGTTGTTGGACTCTTATAGTGGAAACAGTTGTCATTGTGGTGTCTTTATAAGTGAGACCATTTAAAATGTTTATCTTTAGTTCAGAATGAGTCACGGAGTGTTTTAAGGGGTTTAATGTTGCTCCTGTAATTCAAGATGCAAGTCGTAATGTCGTCAATTTCATGTAATGTATCTAATCTATCTGTATGTTCAAATGTTGAAACACTCGACTTTTTTGGTAAGACCAAAATTAAAGAATGAAAGTTTCTTTGTTTTGCATTGTCCTAAACAGTTATTTTAATGACCCTCTTGCTGCCTAGAGCATAGCACCTTAGTTATAGCAATAAGCTGGCTGTAGTCTACAACAACAGTGATATAAAACAACATGGTCCTTTGTGTTTTTTTAATATACATGCATATATTTTTATACAATAACCTTTCTTCACCTATGTACATCCATAACTATACAGCCCACGGTGGAAGGATGGATTCATCCATCCTTGATATACAGAACCACAGACAAAAACTATATTTCCATCTATCAGTCATGGACTCTCATATGTATTGATCTTTGCATTGATTGTTCTGTTCATGATAGATGAGATGAAGGATGGTAGCTGTATGGATATATATGAATCATAGGTAGAGCTAAACACTTTATACAGCGGTGTCCTAACACAGCCACTGTCTGATTAAACCCAGCTTTGTGTCAAATTTAGGGTTTTTATTTGAACACTTAATTAAAACAAAAACAAGTATTCACCATTTATTTAACGATTATTTTCTGTGCAATTTGCAAATATTTTTGACAGGACGGTAGAGTAGACTGGAGAGGATAGAGAGCACACAGGACATGACATGGGATGGAAAAGAATCTGCGGCCCTGCAGTCACCTGTTCACCCAGCGAGTGTTACTGGCACCCTTTTCCCCACAAATTTTAATCTAACTTGGTCTCCCACAAAGATTGCCAAGCTCTCTGCTACGTCCCAGGAGCCATAGGTTTGATCCCCAGACCTACACACCATGCCAACAGCTATGCACTGCTGATGATGGATGAAACCCTACAGCAAACTGTGGCCATGACAAACCTGCATGAAAACATTCAGTGGTTTATGTGGACACGGAAGAACTGCAGGCTTATGTAGGGATGCTCATTTTGGACGGTGTTTACAGTCAAAAAATGAATCAATTTATATCTGCTGCAAGCCCCTCTCATCAGCAAATGTAAGAGCAGCGGGACTTTTGTATGGACAGAAAGAGAACAGCTGGCAGCACCATGAAGTGGAATTTACATACAAAGACCACAAACTGTCCATTTGCAGCCTCTGCTCTGCCTCTCTCAGCTGGAGTCCCTCTTCTTTAAAGGGTTAAAATCCAGAAACTATAATTAAAATTAGACATGTATATTTTGGGATTAGGAAGTTTTACCAGACTGTGTCATTTAAAATGGGAAAAAATATTACTACATCATAAAAGTTGCATTATTTTTGAGTTTATGTAAAATAAAATAAAATAAAATCTGATACTGTTGAAAAAGTAAAATTGAAAGAAAATCAGATTGTCTACCACTCATTGACTCGTTTAAAGGCATAATAAAAATTAAAATCAAACACTCCTTGAAAAGTAGTTGTTGGTAGTTCTATCTAAACATAATGGCCTTCACGGGGTTAAAATAGAAAATTATTATGAATAATTTTTGATATGTATTTTCAGGCTTAAATTGTTTTAAAAGATCAAGTCATTTAAAGTGGAAAAAAATATTACTAAAAAATATTTTTACAGCAGCTTTAGGAAGGTGGCCTTTTTTTCCCTTAGGGTAAAAAAAAAAGTCAGAAGGACTAAGGGTTCGATAATTTTAACACTTCCAAACAAATGGCCTTGGTGCATCTGTTTCTCATTGAATACTCTTCTGAAGAAAGTCAAGATTTACTCCCTCAGGGATGTTTGGAGAAGTTGGTCAAGCAAGTAATCCAAACACATGCACTTAAGAAAGAAGTAATGACGAACAGTAGCTTCTCTGTTTCTTTACATGATACTCTCTTGTAACCAAAGAGCTGTTAGACCAAAATACTTGTAAGAGTTCAGCTAAAGGGTAACATCTTCTATTTTATGAAGCTATGCTTGTTTAACACATGGCTAAAACCTTCACCCTACATCTAAGTGGCTGACAAAGGATGTTAAAATATTAGCTCATAATTTCACAAGTTCATTATTTTTATGCTGTTAGATATTGCAAGAATAACATATGGGTACCTGTGTTGGACTGGAAGCCTGTCCGGGGTGTATCCAGCCTCAAAGTCTGAACTGGATAAGAAAATGGACAGATGGGTTTATGGGTACCTCCAGAAAAATCCCAGTGTATTTTAGCCACTACTGTAGAGTGTATTTCAAAAACATTGTTTTACAGAAGGTGAAAAAATGCATTTGAATGAAAAAGAAAATCTATTTTAAAAAGCATAAAAAAAGATTGAAAAAACAGATTATGAACAACTGGGATATGGATATTTTATTGTGGGCTTCGGGTTTATGCTCCCATCTGAATGATTGTATGGACTGACAATAAATCCTCAGTAAGCAGCTGTCCCCAAGCAAAAAAGCGACACATTTCTGAGCTGAGAGTCAGCGGGAGTTTGGCAGCAACAGAGGAGATTCTGGGGTTTGGTTGCTCGCAGCGCTGGAGAGATTATCAAGGCGGTCAAGCAGCTGCTGTGGCTTTTCGATTAAGTGGAGTGATTCTCTGTGGTTTTCAGAGTTTATTTCTCAAATGGAGCCATGTTGGGAGAGTTGACTAACAAACAGAGCAGAAAAAAGTTGCTCGATCAGACAATGTCAGGAAAGTATGGACAAACATCTCAGGGCAAAAGTCGATGAAGTATGATGTGGTGAAATACTAGATACAAAATGTGCCTTAAACACAGGAGTAGAGCCAAAAAAACATCCACACATTAGGTTGCATGAGGTCGTTGTTGGATTTTGAAGCATTTCTACGTTTCAGTGCTTGACAGTTTTTATTCCAAAGTTTGCTTAAATTTGGAAAAGAAATACAGTTGAATGGCTAAAGCATGTTTTATGAACAAATGTGGGTCCTACAAAACCAAAACATATCGTTTTGTCCTCTCTTCATCTACTTGTCCCCAACTGGTTGCGGTGGATGGCTGCACCTCCCTGAGCCTGGTTCTGCTTTAGGTTTCTTCCTGTTAAAAGGGTGTTTTTCCTTCCAATTGTCGCTAAAGCGCTTTCGCACAGCAGGTCATATATTTGCTGGGCTTTTGTTTGTCTTGTATTACTGTAGGATCTTTACAATATGAAGCGCCTTGAGACAACTGTTGTTGGGATTTGGTGCTGTATAAATAAAATTGAATTGAATTAAATTGATTTACATCTGATTGGAAGTCTTTCCACAAGGTTGAGGAGCATCTTTATGGGAATTTTTGAGCAGAAGTGCAATTGTGAGGTCAGACACTCCAAAGGGTATCTTCAGTGCAGGCCTGTCTAGTTCTTCCACAATAAACTCGCTCATGCATGTTTTATGAAAGTGATTGAATTCAATTAATTGGATAGGTAAATAACTACTGCTTGGCAACATAGTGTAGTAAGTTGGTTACTATAAGTTTGCATGGAATAAGCTAAATTGTCTGCAAACACTCTGAAACTACATGCCAAGTGGTAATGAAACATGAAAAGTGCAACATGCAAACTGGAATCAGAGAGCGTTTCCCTTTAAAAGGAAATGATGAACTCTTTGAAATGGGTTTGTTTTCAGCAGGAAGGCACAACTTTCTATAAAGGCTTTTATACATCTTCTATACAATTTCAAGTTTTGCTATCAATCAGAAAGTCAGTCAAAGAATCTATTGGTACTTAAACCGAAATAATATCCAGTATAGTGATAAATGTTAAGTCTGACAAGTCTCTAAAAAGTAACCAATTGAATTGAACCTGAAGTGAAATTTCCCAGGCTGGAAGAAAGGGAGTTTTACCTGTTTTACTCTCTCTGCCAGTGTACGCCACTCCGACCGTCCTGAGTCAGGTACAAAAAGCTGTCGGCACCGAGAGAGAATAACACTTCAAATCCCCTCATTCAACTGTAATCTGCAAGAGAGCACAGGGTCTTAACAATGAGGTAAGTCAAGGACACTCAGGCTGATATTCAGGACATCTGGAGGCTGCTCAGTTGACTCTCAGGGACAGCTAGAGGTGTATTTTGGGATTTCTGGCAAATGGAGTGGAAATTCCATCCACTCAAGCGGTGAGGTGACTCCTTGAAGACAACACACAGGGAATGTTTTTATCTATTGTTTTGGTCAGTTTGGCTGGTGTTTAAACTTTTTAGAAACCCAGGCAAAATGAGAGGGTGTTCTGTCAGTGACAAAGAATAAGCATCACTCATGCTAACAGGACATAATGCAGTCTGAAGTCATGTGTAGGTGTCATGCACATCCTTCAAAGTGTTTTATGTTGGCTCTGACCAATGGTAGCAGACGTTAACATGTTGAGTTTTATGGACCAAGTGTCAGTGGGTGATTTATAATGCTATGCACCAGAGTAATATAGTGTGTGTCTATATCTGAGCTAGGTAAAATGAAATACAGAAAGAAACAGTAGAAACATAAAAGGGATGAGGACAAGATCATAAAATCATTCGATTCAGTCTGGAAATGTATGGAAAAATTGTTTGAAATACATTTTTATTTCAGATAATAAAAAGACTTGCATGTTTTCCCATATTGACAAATGAGGTAATACATAAAAAAACCTCCACTGTTGCGTACTAATATTTAAGATATTTTAAAATAAGGTGTTTTAAAATAGTCACAAGGTAGCGAGTCACCATAAGTCATCCCCCCTTTCTTCTTTTCATTCTTAAGCTACAATTTTATCGTTATCACTAAAAAATAACACCTGAAATGAGCAACTAAGACTGTAAATGCATCTTGTATGGGTTCATTTATGTATTGAGCAGTGGGCTTTTTATCACATGGGTCAGCTGGGCATTAGAAGAAGTCCAGATACTTTTCTTTCCAAGCTCCTTAGAAAATACAAACTAGCAAAAAAATAGATATGAAAAAATGAATCATTAGGGCATACTGAATTGGCCTTGTGCTGAAAACTTGACTATTGAATGAAAAGACGACGACGGCGACGACGACAACACACACACAC
>NW_005187860.1:93413-102030 GCF_000239375.1 Pundamilia nyererei
TATATATGTAGAAAGATAATCAAGGTCAGTGGAGACACCTGGGAAACTAAGCACAGCTGAACTAAATCTAAGTGATGAGACAACAATGTGAAACTATGCACAAGCGATAAGGACTCACCAAAATAACAGAAATATAACTGGAAATGTAATAGCAATAAAACTAACCTGAAAATAACTAATATAAATGTCACAGCAAGAAAAGTACTGGTTTGAAGTTGCTGGATGAAATCAGTCATGAAGAGGGTGAGCTTAAACTCCTCCTTGTGATCTCTCTGACGGCTAGCAGCAGTTTCACAACCACACAGCAAATAGTTTGTGAGTCACTGGAGATAAGCCAGAGTCTTTCATACAACACGTCTGGTCTGAACGGCGTTAAGAAACTCCATTTTTGTTTTTTGCTAGTTTGTATTATCTCTATTTTCTCAGTTCAGATTTCTCTTGAACTAGAATGTTACTTTTTGGGTAAACAGTTTTAAGGTTTATTTTTGGTCTTTGGTTTATCTATCCACTGATTGCCAAAACTACTGAGAATATTTTATAGGATCTAAAGAACCCAAAGTGGCCAAAGAAAGCTGATGGTGGAGAGGGTGAAAGAGTGAACATTATTAGACATAAGAGTTGTGGGGTAACTAGCGGCCTGAGAGGCAGGGTTGAGTTACGTTGTCCGTTGGTAAAGCAAAGAAGACAAAGGAGGTGGTGACAAGTAAATGCTAAAGGAAAGGTCATTTCAGATCATGTGGACGAGAACATGAACCTCCGGTTCTCCATCAAGCAGCCAAAAGCCTTTTCATAATGTATATAATGTAGTCCTGTAGCATCTGTAATGTAACATGAAGGGAAGGACATTTCCTGCTCTGTTTAAAGGTGTACTTGCCCTTTACATCCATCACTTCTAAAGGCCAAAATCAGTGTTTTGTACTTCCATTTGTTCATTTTTAACCCATGTTTCTGTCTCCTCGTGCTCCCCCTCAGGTAACGTCACCACAACACTCCCTTCATGTCAGCGGTCACCTTGCCCTCAGCTCTGTCTTTGGTATTTTCCTATTTGTCTCTTTGTATTTCCACATTTTAGCACCACAAACACTCAGAAACTAACACAGCCATGAGTGTCCTGCCGTTGGCTGCTGTTTCATCTTTAATTAAAATGAGTCACCGATTACAGCTGGCAGTTAATGTAATTGTAATGTCACACTGGCAGTTGTTTTATTAGGTTTTGTTTTAGTTAAAGAATTGGTTTTACCCTTCAGCTTAGCATCATTAATTAAACATCCAGGTAATGATTTTACTTCATCATATTAGGAATTCAAATAAGTTGTGAGACCAGTCAACACAAATAATTATCTGATGCAGTTTCTATCCCAATATTCTCATTTACTTACTGTTTTTGCCATGATAGCTTTACATCATGGAGATGTTTTATATTGATGCAACTGGTACATTCAATTCAATTCAATATTATTTATAAAATGCCATGAACCATTTGTCCGGTTACTCTTATAATTCCTCATTGTAATTTACATTCACCAGCTACTGCCCTTCAGGAGAAAGTAAACGTAACATCACACATTTGCTGTAGATTTGCTGACTGCACATCCAATTACAGCCTGAATTTACATCCTGACAATTTTTTTATCTTGGATTTGAGTTTCAGATCAGATGCACAAAGTTTAAAAAAAATAAACTCAAAGTGAGAAATGTGCAGAGGTTTCATTTTGAATCATCCTGTGAAATGTCATCATTTCAGTGCTTTTGAAAAGAAATTATCAGTTTTGTGTATTGAAAAAATAAAACCCATAAAGAAGTAGAAATGAAAGAAAACTGTCTTCTGTTGCAGATGTATTTGTGCTGTGAGTTTTCTCTCGGGTTGCTGTGGATTTGATTGTTAAAGTGAGAATGACAGCCAAACAACAGAAGAACATTGTGTTTACCAGCTGCTCTCTGCTGTTTTCACTTTATTTTCAATCTGTGGCCAAACAGTTATGAATTTATTCAAGTTTATCTGCAGTCTATCTGCTTTTTATGAGAATATGAAGGGATTTTGTTTGTTTGTTTGTTTGTTCCTTACCAGAGAAGTACTACCAAACACCTCAGTATGTTAGCACCAGTGTTGGGACTAACGCGTTATTAAGTAACGCGTTACAGTAACTACGTTATTATTGTGGTAACGAGCACGGTAACTAGTTATTATGCCAAAGTCAGGAACGCGTTAGTCGTTACTGGGATTTAGATAGGGTCGTTACTCGTTACTTCGTGTGGTGGCTATCGCGGAGCTTCCACAGATTCAGTAACATTAGCAAGTGGTGGAGGCCAGCAGGTGGATGAGGGAAAGGGACGCAGAAGGAAAAGAGACCCGAGGCGGCCGCCGGTCCAAGTGTGAACTGAACTTCAGGTAAGAAGTTCTGACCTGCAGTCTCTCTGGGTCAGATATGAACCAAGTTTAGGTGGAGTTTATTTTTGTTATTCTGACTTTTTCCGTACTGCGTGCTAGCTAGCATGACGGAGTTTCTATACAGCTGGGTGGTGCTATGAAGTTATGTTTCACTTTATTTTGTTCATAAGTTATTAGAGTTGCCAACCGTCCCGTCTGGTATTCAGAGAAAATATTACGCGTTTCTTATTGAGGTGAAAAGGAACAGTTTGTCCCGTAATTCAGCTACAATGAAAAAGACACAAAGCTGGAGTTATTCTGTGTTTACGCTGCACAGCTGCCTCTTCTTCTTTCATTCTCCCCCCTCCCTCTCCCGTTTCTACTTCAATCATGAAACTGATCAGTGATCAGCTGATCGGCTCTCTTGTTTGTTTATCGCTCACTTTGTGCCGAAAGAGGAAACCAGCGGATGTCGTGCTAAACAACAGCAGCACGTTTAAGCTTGATCAGCTGTTGTTAGAATTTATTTAATATTAATTTCTAGTATCAGCTGATGTTTGCTGGAGCCACAGCTGCAAAAAAGCTGCTGGTCATGATATGGTTTGGTTATCTGGTGAGAGGGAAACATGAAGATGAAACCAGGAGATGTCCTTACTGGATCATCAGAGCTGAACAGGTGATGGAGAAACAGGTTTACCTTTTAGGTGACATGAATGAGTTGAAGGGAAGTTATGAACTGTTTCTGAGAGACAAATAATCCCAGGAACCTTTTTTAGGTAGCTGACAGCTGGTAACTGTGCAGGTGCGGATCTCAAAGTGTTGCCAGGGGGGCAGGTAGGGCATTAACAGGGAGAGGGGGTCACAAAGAAATACTTTTCTTTCTTATTCTCATTTAAAATATCTAGCTTTTAAAAAATAATTATCTGAGTTTTGCAACAAACGATTGATAGATTGATGCATATATACCATCAGAACAGTGTATATCACTGTCACAACAGCGTTTGTTTTCATTCAAAGGCTTTATGATTTTTCTTATAATGGTGGGCCGGTCTCTAGTCAAAATGCCCGGGCCAATTTTCTGTCCCAGTCCAGCCCTGTATGCAGCTCATCTGCAGTCTGGTGTTGCCTACATCTTCCTATTCAGAAGGCAGAATTTCCGAGTTCTGAGTACAATCGAAAGCACCACGACTGCAGTTTTTGTGTTGGATGTAAAAGGCGCACATGACGCTGTGACGTAGGCTAGAATCATGGCAGCAGTCAATGACGGTCCAGGCGTGGGATTTCTCTCATGGAAATATGCACATTATCTTTTCCTTTCTATTGGTAGGTGGCACAGTGCACTTGTGGCAAGTAAGCAAGCTAGAAGACTGGCAAAGTTATGGAAGCAACACATTAACAAGAGAATTCTGAGTAAAACCAAAGTTACTTTCCCTAGTAACTAGTTACTTTGAAAGTAACGAGTAACTTGAAGTAACTGAGTTACTTTTGAGAGAAGTAACTAGTAATGTAACTAAGTTACTATTTTAAAGTAACTTACCCAACTCTGGTTAGCACATTTTTTCAATTTGTGAAAATGTTAAAAAGTCATTAAAAAAATCCTCAATATCTATGAGAACCTCTATAAAAGCTGAGGTTTTGGCTTTTTGACTGTCTGAAACATTCACATGAACTTCACCCCAATGTCAGACCATCCAATGCTCATAGAAAAAAAGGAGAAAAAAAATAGCTCCCGGCCTCAACTAGCATGTTAAATGTTAATGTTCATGAAACCACAATTTGAAAAAGACTGTACAAGTAAACTTCATTTTCAAGGATTGCCTGGAGTCTTTTCTTTTGAAAAAAAAAAAAAAAAGGATATGGCAGAATGGCGTACTTTAGGCAAAGTTACATCAAGACCACAGTGGAAATGTTAGGCCACAGTACAAAGTTTGTTGAAACCCAAACACAGCACATAGGCACAAACACCTCATACCAATTGTCAAGCACAGAGTTGGAGGGGTGATGCTTTAGGCTTGTTTTGCAGCCATAAGACCTTTATGTCAACTATGACCTCCAGTGTGTATCAAAGTATTCTAGAGTCAAATAAGCCTGTTGATGTGACAGCTAAAACCTGGCTGAAACTGGGTCATGCAACAGGACATTACACAGTCCCAGCATCAAACAATTACAGCTGGTGTCTAAAAACACTTTACAAAGCCAGATTACAGAGGTGTAATTCTGTTGTTACACGGAATAATTCAGCAACAACCAAAGATAACCAGACTGGCTACAAAGAGGGAGATTTGAATACTATTTTGAAGTACGTTTTTGATCAGGAGTTAGCTTAAACCCTATTTCATGTTTTAACCTATTTATATAACTTTTAAGTGTTTTTTATGGATCACCATCATGTGGCTCTTTTAAAAGGCACATTTATATTCATATAAAGGTACATACACGGGTAGTCATGTCTCTTGTATAGGTGAATATTTTGTTAAATGAATAATAGTTATTGGCCTAACTTGAAAAGCTCCACTCCTCCAGTGAATATCTGTGAAAGGTTCCTTTAAGCTGAGGAGTACCATGAGTCATCCTCATGCCCTACAGTCCACACTTCACGCTCGATGATAAACAGCCACACAGGAGCAGAGCGGAGCGAGGCAATAAACAGGCGACACAGAGCAGAGGGAGGCACGGGTCAGTTCACTTCATTAGTCGAGCTATCAGGAGGGCCAACGCCTTCTCAAAGATTCATTTCATAGAGCCGCTGCTTGGAGAGGAGACGGAGAGTTTTGAGGTCAGGTCTCAGCAGAATTGATCCCATGATGTCAAATTGTTGAACCTCCAATGGGGAATTTTTTTTATGAAACGTTGGTATGCAGCGTGGTCACTGCTTCTTGCTGCTGTCAGAGAGAATTGTGTGCTAAAGAACAGGCGGTGCTGAGTGGTGTATGATAAATGTATTTGTAAAATGGCTCCTCAGCCTGAGGACTGCTGCATTAACACATAGAGGAAATGACAGTGCTTCAACTCAACAATATCAGGGCTGCTCCCATGTTGGAAATATAATATTTCAACAGGTTTATCTGGGCAAGTGTCTGGTATATTAAATTATTTTTAAGCCTGTGATACATTGTTTCTGTGCTTCTTATGTTGACATGTGTGGACAAAACCTGCATCCAAACCTATGTATTTGGAGGGAAAACATGAACACTTGAGAAAGCTTAAAAAGGCAGTTGTGGTGATCCAGAACTGCCACTTGTATGATTATCAATCAGAAGTTACACCTCTTCAAAAGCATACCCTGCACTATCACCACTGCAGATGCCAACTGGGACCATAATTTGCGAAATTAGCGTGTCCATATTCCACAAGACTCGACCTGTGTTAAAGACCACAGACTCATTAGAGAGACAGTTTACTCAAGTCATAAATCAAGTAAGCAATAAGGAAATTCTTTCCTTGACTCACAGTGCCATGAAAGTCCCCTTCTGGTGTGTTTATCAAAGGAAAAACACTATCCAAACATACCTGGGCCTAGTGGATAAAGTAAACCTAAACCTAATAACTAGTGGTGTCACCCTTAGAAGCAATCATTTGTAAAAACTGGCTATAAGTCTTTGACATCACCGTGGATATAGAATTATTTTAACTCAGAAACATTGGAGGGTTTTCAAGCATAATTAAGGTCAGTGATGAATTTAAGATTGGACTTTGACTAGACCACTCTTCATTTAGTTTTTTGAGCCATTCATAGAGAGCAGTTTGTGGTTCCTACAAATACTGCAAGTCATTATCCTGCTCTTTTTGGTCAGCAATGATTTGTCCGAACCATGAACTTTGACCCCTTTGGAGTCGTTGATGTGCTCTTGAAATATTTTGATAAATTGAAAAGGGGAGTTCTGTAACATACCATTAAAATGGAACTATTTTGCTCATTTCAAGGCTGAGACTAAGAGAGACCAAAAAACCAAACAAATGTAAGTTTTGTAAGCCAACATAGGTATTACATATTTAGTACAGAAGAACTGTTTTCTGGGGGGCACGAAAAACAATGAGTGGAAACAATAGTGTGTGACTCATGAAGTTTGAGGTGGACTATCCATTAGCTGTGTTAAAAATGTGCTGCTCTAACGTTTACGTCATGAGTCACAAACTATCACTACAACAAGCATCTGTTTCTTTTTACTCCCCGGAGTTTATCTGGATTTCTTTGTGTTTCTGCAGTTTCTCCTTTGTTGTCACATTGAAAAAGATGTTTTCTTGATTTGTTTATCGTTTTCTCTCAGGGATGCCCTAGATTTGCCTGAGCTTGATGATGTCCTTTTACTTCCTGTGTTCCCATCGAGAAGATTCTAACACAACCTGTTTTGTGGATGTAACAACATAGCGTCAGTTTCAATCTGATAGACTTTGTCTCCTCTACAGTATGTCCTGAAAACTTGACTTTGGGAGCTTTGTGTTGAGTGACACACAATTATTGTAAAAGGCTTAGCTTTGTGTGTCCTTGTGCAGTTTAATTATGTCCAACTTTGTACAAAATAGAGAGAGAGAGAGTTTTAGGGGTAACATACTCTGAACTGTCAGCATGGTTTAACATCTATGTGCTTTTATTACTGTTGACTGGATGAGCCTCCTAATTTCTGCATCATTTCACATCAATGAGACAGCCTGATTAAATAAAGATTAAACAAAGCTTAAGATAAATCTTGGAGGGTCACTCAGTGAAATAGATCTAATAAATATCCACTAATCTACTGGATTAAATACTTATTGTGCAGTTCGCTTTTAAGGACAGAACACAAAATAGAGATATGATTGAATTCTTTTGTGCATGGAGAAAATGGCAAATGAAGGTTAAATCTAAGCTTAGGTGATCTGATATTAAGTGTTTTAAGTTTTAAAAACACTAAATTAACAAGATGGCGCTGGAGTGACGGCAGCCTTTTCAAGTAGCTGTGCAACACCGCACTTTTTCTTAACTTTCAACTACTTTAGACTAGGCTTTCAAACTTTATTTCATCTTCCTCTAATTACTGTACTTATACCTCTTAGATATAGTGATACAAGATGGATAATGCACTTTTTAAAACTTCTGGAACCAGCTCCTTCATCTATTCGAGAGCGGAGCTGCTGGCACTAAGAACAAAGGGACAGACCAGCATGCGACACAATATCCCGGCTGAGCTAAAGAGGAGCTACAGAGGCTGCAAGGCTGGAGCGAGGAAAGCGGATCACCGGAGGCGATTCAAACCATCAATCCCGACAGTAATAATGCGCAACGTGAACTCGCTACCGAATAAAATGGACGAACTGTGTGCTCTGAACAACCACTGACTATACCGTGAGTGCAGTTTGTTTATCTTCACGGAGATGTGGCTAACCGAGCTAACGCCACAGGCTATGCGGTTTCATATCCGTGAGAGCCGATAGGGACACGCAGGCCAGCGGAAAAAGCAGAGGTGGGGGACTCATTGTCTACGTTAACAACAGATACTGCAACCCCGGACACGTCTCCGTTAAAGTTTCGGTATGCCGTCCGGACCTGGAGCTGCTAGCTGTTAGCTTGCGGCCATATTATCTACCTCGGGAGTTCAGTCACGTGATCTGTGTGTGTAGTTACATCCCTCCGAGGGCCGACGCAGCAGCTGCCTGTGAGAAAATACACACAGTCACAGCAAGACTTCAGACACAAAACCCCGAGGCTTTCATTATTATATCTGGAGACTTTAATCATGCCACACTGGATTCTACTCTGGCTGCTTTTCACCAGTTTGTGAATTGTCCCACAAGGAGCAACAGGACAATTGACCTACTGTATGCCAATGTGAGAGATGCATACAGAGCCACCCCCCTCCCCCCACTAGGGAAGTCAGACCACAACCTGGTTTACCTACAGCCACAGTACACACCCCTCGTCCAAAGGCAGCCTGTCACAACACGCTCCATCAGGAGATGGACCCCAGAAAAGGAGGATGCTCTGAGAGACTGCTATGACACCACAGACTGGGATGTGCTCCTGAGCCCACATGGTGAGGACATAGAGGGGGCGACACACTGTCTTACAGACTACCTCAACTTTTGTGTGGACACAGTCGCCCATGCTAAGACGGTACGGTGTTATCCTAATAACAAACCGTGGGTAACACAGGAAGTCAAAGCTGTCCTCAACATGAAGAAGAAGGCTTTCAGGAGCAAAGTGAAGGAGGAGATGAAAGCAGCACAGCAGGAGGTGAAACGCTGCCTGAGGGAAGCAAAGGACACCTACAG
>NW_005187860.1:112534-119438 GCF_000239375.1 Pundamilia nyererei
AAAAAAAAAAAAAAAAAAAAAGCTGCTAAAGACCATTAAAAATGTGGCACTCAATGCTCTGAGTCTCTTTAACCAAAGACCTTCCCCATCTTCAACTACCACTCTCACAGGACTTATGATATATATAAAAAACTTTGTTGTGAAGGATTTTGTGATGTTCATCTTGAAAGGTGTTACGGGAAATGAAATCTTATTTAACTTACAAACAAAAGAACCATCTTTAATTTTTATGGTAGATTCGTTTTAAAGGAGACAGAATATTAACCAAAATATGATAAAAATCACATTAGTTATTAATATATTGTTGTTGATATATAATGTCACTGAGTAAAATAAGTACTTGATCTCCAAGCAAAACATGACTTAGTACTTTGAGAAACCCTTGCTGGCAAACGCGTTTGTCTTCCTCCAAACATGATGGATCGAGCGGATGTCAAGGAGCTTGATTTTGGTCTCTGACCACAGCACTTTTTCTCAAGCCTTCTCTTAACCATGTTCATTGGCAAACATAAGACAGGCCTATCCATGTAGGCGTCCAAGATTTCAACCAATTTCTGCGTAATTTGTTACCAAGTGTTCTTGGTAATTGTAGTCGGCCTTCACATCATTAATAAGCTTCTCCTGTGTTCTAGTTTGGGATTTTCTCATCATCGTGCTCACCTCGTGAGGCAGAGTTCCAAGACAGAGGGCAATTGACGGTCACTTTCTATTTTGCGATTATATCGATTTCTTCTGTATTTTTTGTTTATATTCTGTTTCTCTACATTGACATGAACCTAAAGTAAAAACAAATTAGAGACCGTTCTTTCTTTCTAAGTGAGCAAACTGACAAATAATTATTTCCCCGCTGTACACATTCTATGGTGTGGTATCAGTTCAGTGACACCATCAGCTGATGAATGAGTTTTAATAAAAGGACAATAATACCAGCTGCCAGTCAGTTTAATCTAATCTGAACTCATCATTAAAGAGGCATCGCTTCAATCCAGCAAATAATGTCATCTTTCCTGACATCCGTTTTCTTCCATCCGTACAGAGCGGAGCATCACATTATCCTGGTTTGTAATAGTTAGACCATGTCTTTATCTTTCTCCCAAAAGTCTCACAGCTCATTATGATTGTTATCTCATGTTAGAGTCCTTTCATTTCCTTCTTCCTCTCGCCTCCACTCTTCACCTTCTGACTCACGCTGCTCCTTTAAATTTGGAAAATCCTCTTACTTTCCGAACAAGGGCAGGAAACAATCAGGTCTATTTTGTTATTATAAATTGTTTCTTGCACACACCGATAAGCATCAGCAACGCAGACAGAAGGTTTCGGTCAACCTCCATTTATCCCAGCTGAGGTCACACTCCTCTCTTCGATCTGCCTGAACAATCTGCCTCCAAAACATGAAATATTGCTCCACTGTGTGTTTGCCTGTGGAGACAGTTGTATTTTTAAACTTATTTATACACATAGAAATGTTCCAGACCTGCCACAGCAAGAACTATGAGCTGCAAATACCCTGAAGTCAAGTTTCCAACAGTCACAGACTGCACATTACCACCACGACTAGAAATTTACAAACACACTGTGCATAACCTGATTCCCAGGTTCCAGACATCTGAAGTCAACAAAAGTAGACTTGGACTTCGGATTAGGTCACTTCAAACGTGTCGTATTTCAGAGCACAAAAGAGTTTCCAAAATATCCCGACTCAGACTCTTAATGTTATTTACCAAGTCAGAACAAGCTTATCTCCAAAAGCGTCCACAACCAGCCAAACCACATAACAACAAGATGGAGGAAAAGCACATTTTAATCATTGCACATCAAACTGATCTGAAAAAAATCTCATTTCAGAAATTGAAGACTTTGGTTTAGTCTTCCTGCCTTAACAACCCTCCTGTAGACACATTTCTAAAGACAAGGTTGAGAACACAAAGTTAAGTTCTGGACTGACTTGTGTACAGTATATACAGCAAATACGGCTTGGAAATGAATATTTGGTATAACCACCTTTATTCTTCAACACAGCCAGAACTGACTTAGAAACAAATACAAGGTTAATGCTCAAGTGTGTTCAAATACTATCTAATGGCCAGTGGAATCAGATATGTTGTATCCTCTTAACTCTTCAGTTGCACCTTGTAAACGTGCTACAGCCAAGGCCAAGTTATTAATTTTAGAGGCTATCTGCCATGAAGTTGGGGGGGGAGTTGACCTGCTGCTGGCCGAAGACAAAAATCGAGGCAAAAAATTACAACAGTTTGTCTTCAAGGACAAGGGGCAGGAATGAGGTCACTGAAGTTTCACCATTAAGTTTTGCCTCCAGGTTTGTTTTTAAAACTCCAACCTTCCCTTAGATGTATGAGCAGAAACATTGGGGGCACATTACCTTGTGTTTTCCTCGGCAGGCAACCTAATCGAAACTGTGAAATGGAAAAGGATCTTTTAATGACCACATTTATTTCTTGAACTGCAACAAAGACAAAAATTAATTTCTTTCATTTCAAAATGCTAATAATAGCCCCACACTGGAGAGGAGTGGAGTAGAAATATTTTCTGCACACTTACATGAGGCAGAGGAAGCTGTCCTCGGGGCAAGCAGGAGGTACACTTCAAACACAAGAAGACACGTGTCCATCTTTAAGTCTCGGAGGACTTTCTGGCAGTCTTCAAGCTCACTTTTCTGTTTCTGGAAATGCACAGTCAGTAGTAAATGAGGCCTGCAGGGCTCCACTTCAAAGCCTCCATTTCAGTTCATATTTGTCAGAACACCAGAGTGTCTCCCTCAAGACTTACCTCTCATGAGGACGTCCCGGGTTTTGGAATAACTGAAGGAATTTAATCCCGTGTAAATCAGCCACATCTAATTCTCACAGTGCCGACTCGTCCCATGTGACATAATGGCCATTTCTCCTTCTATTTCATATTCTTTGGAGTAAGCTGGAGTCTACAGAGGGTTGTTTAGGAAGATTTACTTTTCTTTTTCCAGGGGCAAAAACTAGAAATTAGAAACAAGAAACATAAAATTGGACCAGTGTGCCAGTGTGCCTCATTAGATCTCCTATGGGAGTGTGCACTCTGCAAGATACAGGGTTTAAAACTTTCCATTTTCATTTACAACTTGGTCACATTCATTTGTTTATCTTTCTAATAACTGTTTAATGAATCCAGAAGTAAAGAATAATTTCAACATTTTTGTTATAATAAAGCACAAACTGATTTTCTCTGTATCATAAATACTTAATCTGTACAGTTATGTCAGATATACGTTTATAAAAAGTTTTAAAAATTAACATTGAACGTATTTTATGCAGTTTTGTCATATTAAATGCTTTTCATTGCCCATGTGTGAACAGTTTGTAATGTAACTTAAAAATGAGAACCGGTAAGTTTTTAGGTTACTGGCCAAGTAGTATTACCGAAGATCGATTCACACGAAATCATCTGGGCTAAATCGGAGACAAGTTACTGAGGATAGCGCTGACATGACGTTCATGGTCACATGTCAGAGGATTCGCTGCTGCAAGAATGGAACGAAACCTGTGGCTTAAAACCTTCAGCTCATTGTTTCAAATAATATTACAGTGAAATATCATAAAAATCTGTTATATATGCAAAATAACATATTTTTTCTTTTTTACCCTTTCTCATAATTGTGAGCATTCTAAAGTGATCTTAAAGTAAAACAAACATGGTGTCTTACCTGAATGAAAGACAGACCTGAATCTTAGATCCTCATTGTGAAAGTTCACCGTCATTCACAGATCTTCTTTTACCCACAATCGGTTTAGCACTTTGGACTGTGGGAGAAAGCTGGACCTTCGCCCTATCTCTTGCCTTTTTCTTATTTGTATAATTCATAGCTTCATTAGCTCTAGTATACGTAATAAAGCGCTTTGAGCTCACACCACATCTTTTTCTGCGCTCGTTTTCCAGTTTAGCAGTGTATTCTTGTGCTTTTCCGGCTACTTTCTTTTGCCTATTTTGGGAATAACAATAATTGTCTCAGCACGAGGATGCAAAATCATAGCATACATATAAGGACTCAGAGTGAACTTGAGGGCACCTGAGGGTGACGCCGCAGCATGGACATGACGTCGGCCGTTTACACAGGTTACGTCCAGTGTTGGGTGTAACGTATTAGAAATATTCAGTTACATTACGTGACATTATTTTATTTGTATTGCACAAAAGAATGAGAGCTCGATGGCAAAGTGGAAACTCCATCGAGGAAAGAAACAACAGCATTATGCTGCTAGCACACCTGCACAGACAGGAAGCTAATGCTAAGCTAGCCGAGAACCCAGAGTTCTGAACTTCAACAGGCAACAAACAGATGAGCAGCCAGGATTCACTGCACAAATCTAAACCAGCAATTTGTCACCTGATGTGTAACAGCACCCCCCTGTTACATAATCATGAAAACACAGACTGCCGGAATGTCTTGTATTCCGGCAGTCTGTGGAGAAGTGCTTCGTCACAATCGGACGGATGGCGTGAAGAACACTATGTTGGCGACTATCCAGGTAAACAGGTAAAGCTTCACAGTTATCAGTGGCTGCAGAACTCGCAGCAATTAAATTAAACACAGCAGCCCCTCTGACTCTAACAAGATAGCACGTCATGAATTTAACATGTGGTTGTGACATGCTTCAAGAGTCTGGAGCTCATGTTATGCAAATGCATTTGCTTAATAAAGAAGAGTCCATTTGTGAGCAGTTTTGCGTGTCCTTAGAGGTCGAGTTAGATGAGCCACAGAAGCAGTGATCTCACAAACTGAGTTGAGTCACTGAGGGGGACAAGAATATTATTTCCTTATTAGCAGAGTTTTTTTCCATCCTAAAGCTCAAATTCTTCTGCTTCTCTGTCTGTGGTGACCCCTTGCAACAAGGGAGCAGCCAAAAGTAGCTCTAAATTCCATTTGCTGTTAATAATCTGTGATTGGAGTACTTAGACGAGACCCTCCTGAGACCCTATCTTTGATTCTGCCTGCTAATTGTAAAGCAGACATTTGGAGCGAGGTGCTCGGGGAGACGCCTGACTGAAAAATGAACTCCCAGGGCTGTGGAAGGCTGAGAGGGAGAAGACGGGTGAAAAAGTGAAGATGAAGCTCAGACTTGGGGAGGATTGTTTCTGTGCTGATTGAGCAACAAAGAGTGTCAACAATAAAGACTATAGGAGGAGGAGGAGGAGTGTGCAGTTTTGCTTCATTAAACATTAACTGATTAATTTCTTCCTTACTCACTCACTATAGCCAGATACAAATTACACTTTCCTTCCCCCTCCTCTTTTTTCCCCTTCCACTCTCTGCCTTCATAATCCCCTTTGTTTAACTTCTGATGCACAAAGAATACAAGAGGAGAAACTGAAGGAAAAAGACAGAAATATTCTGACCCAGTCACAATAAAAGTTTCTACCTGAGGACGTGAAACAAACACAAAGACACCTGAATCAGCAGGTTTGCTTAATGAAACTCGGGCAGGTTGAATGAATAACAACAGGGAGAGAGGAGGCGCCTGAGTGAAGCAGAGTCAAAAACTGCTGCTTCATGCTCTGAGACAAATCTCCTGAGAGACACCAAAACATTTAGTCATCCTGTTCATCACGTACAGCAGTTTTCTTGGACATATTTTGTGTTAGTACTCCTAACACCTACAAGGTTTGTACATAAGGCTGCCATGCATGATAATCTACAGATGTTTTTTAACAAAAAAGTCCACCTTACACATCAGCAGGTGAAGACGATACATAAAGCCAGCTAAAATTCAGGGATAGTGGTCTATACACATAGGAAGCATAAACTCTTGTGAACGTATTTCAAATGAAAGCAACAACGGGTGCACTGTTGTTCTTTTTTCCCTTTGTTTTTCTTTTTAAAAAAGAGCAACAGGCGTAGGTCCTTTTTCTCAGTGTCCTGGTAACATGAGACAGTGCATGCAGCCTATGCACAGGTAGGGTGGTCCAACTATACCTGCTGTTGCAGCGTTTGCTGTACCAGGAGACAGGGTGGGCAGAGCCCTAAAAGGGCATCAACCCAGCAGTTGGGCCAGAATCTGCTCCTTTTTGTGAGGAGGAACCAGAGGAGCACAGCCAAAGCTACTCATGTGCATGTTTCTGACCAGTCTGTCACTGCCAGCCTCCATGAGGGAGTGCCATGGAACTTATTTCCGATTTGGCTGGTTTTATATGGACTCGTTCTGACTGTGCAAGAAAGAAAAAGATCCTTTGATGCGTTGAGGAAAAACTGATCTATGGGCTTTAAATAGTGTTAAATACAGTGAAGCATGGTGAAGGCAGCATCGTGCTTTTGGTTGCTTTTGTTATATAGACAGAATCAGAATCAGAAAGGGTTTTATTGCCAAATGTTGAGCGGATTTACAACATTAGGAAATTGCTGCGGTGCTTCAGTGCAAACATACTGTTATAAATACTGTTATAAATACTGTTATAAATTAAGCTTAAATAGACATGAAAATAAAAATGAGAATAAGAATTAAAAGTGCTAAGTAGATAGATAGATATATACATGATATATACATGAGTGCAGGTGGTGATTTGCACTGCAAAGTGAGTGAAGAGCAAACAGAGACAACTACATATCCTCCAGAGTGCAGAGACAGGTCACAATAGAGCAGAAATAGGATGGTGCAACCAGGAAAAACTGGTGGTAGAAAAGTGACTGTGCTGAAATTATTTGCTACCTGGGATTGTTTGCAAATTGCAGCAACCAACTGTTCACCAAAAGGTAGAGCTTGTGGCATCCTTAACCCATATATATATATATATATATGTATTAGGGGTGCAACGATATTCGTATCGATATTGAACCATTTGATACAGTGCTTTCGGTTCGGTACGCATATGTATCGAACAATACAACATTTGTAATTTATTTGATCAATTTTCCTTCTGA
>NW_005187860.1:120982-128276 GCF_000239375.1 Pundamilia nyererei
ATATGCAGAGGTATGCAAACTGAAAACTATTCTTTTTTTGAGTCGCAAACAATTAAGGTGGGCTCTACAAAAATCTTTTATTGTGTTTTAGTCTATCGCCCTCCTGGCCCTGCTACTGAGTTCTTAAAGGATTTTATGGACTTCTTATCTTCTATTATCAAGCTGGAGAAAGTTTTTTTAACATTCATATTGATGATACCTCATCTAACTCTGCAGCTGAACTTTTATCTATATCTGATTCTTTTAACTTTGTCCAACACGTCTCTGGTCCAATCCATTTAAAAGGCCATACCTTGGACCTTGTCTTTTCCTTGGGCCTCAACATTGGTAATGTGTTTGTTGAGGATGTACATTTGAGTGATCATAATTGTGTCTTTTTTTAAACTCAATTTTAGCTCTAAACAAACACCTGTTTAATAATAACTGAGACTAATGCTGAGAGATTCTCCATTATGTTTGACAGTTCTCTACTTTTTACTGGAAATGATTTAAATACTCTTCAGTCATTTAATAGGGAATGCACATCCATTTTGGATCAAGTGGCACCTATTAAAACAAGCTCTGCCATACAAGAGAAGATAAATGGATAAATGAAACCTAAGGAGAATGTGCTGCAAAACTGGACAACTATAGAAGAAAACCAAACTTGAAGTACACAGGCTCCATCTTCGAGATCTCATGCTCTCCTTAAATGATACGGTGAAAACTGTTAGATCAGAATATTAGACTCATATCAAAAAACAAGAGAAATCTCAAGTTTCTTTTTGACAAAATAAGTGCTATTGTATCCCCAGATGTGGTACCTTTAGATGTACACTCTAAAGCAGATAGTAATAAACTCCTCAGATTTTTTGTTAATAAGATCAAAGAAATCAATGCTAAAAGATATTATCCCCACTAAACTTTTCATCAATGCTTTTGATGCCATTGGTCCTTGGGTTGTGAACCTTTTTAATGTTTCTCTTCAGCCTGAGGTGTTCCCCAGCTTTTTTTAAACATGCCATTGTGGAACCAAGGCTCAGAAAACCCAACCTGGATCCAACACTACTTGAACATTTTAGACCTTTAGATCTCCAAACTCCCATTTATGTCAAAACTATTTGAGAAGGCAGTTGCTGTCCACCTTACGGCATACTTGGAGAAACACAACATCTATGACTGTTTTTAATCTGGGTTCCGTAAATTCCACTGCATTCCACTGAGACATCACTACTGAAAGTCACTAATGATATTATGATGTCAGCAGACTCCAGAGAATGCACAGTCATAGTCTTGTTAGACCTTACCTCAGCCTTTGTTACAGTCAATCATACCATCCTGATAAACAGACGGAGAGACCTGGTTGGGATGTCTGGCTCTGTTCTAGACTAGTTTTCATCTTATATATCTGAAAGGAGTTTTAGTGTGTCTGCAAACCAGATCATGTCAGAATTTACAGAGTTGCTGTGTGGAGTTCCTCAGGGCTCAGTGCTGGGACCTATTCTGTTTTTAATATACATTCTTCCTTAAAGCCAGCTAATACAGCAGTTACCTGAAGTATCTTATCATCTTTTTGCTGACGATATTCAGCTATATTAAATAATGGTTGAACAATAATTGCTTACAGCTAAACCCGGCCAAAACAGAAACTTTGATTATTGCACCAGGCAGTGCAATACCCGATATTAAACGGTGACTGGGCGATTTAGGTTCCTCACAAAAACATAACCTTAGAAACCTGGGTGTTATTTTTGATGAAGCTTTTTCTTTGGAGGGACATTTAAATCAGATAGTAAGAAAAACTTAAATCCATCGTGTCAACAAAGGAACTCCAGATGATAATACACGGTTTTGTCTCTACAAGACTCAACTACTGTAACAGCCTGTTTACTTGTCTAAACAAGAAAGGGCTAGCTTGTCTGCAGGTTGTTCAAAACTCTGCAGCGAGGCTACTGACCCGCTTGAACAAGGGAGCCCATATGACCCCTGTTTTAAAGTCGCTGCACTGGCTACCAATCAGATTTAGGTTCCATTTTAAAATGTTAGTTTAGTTAGTTTGAACTTTTAGAGCATTACAGGGACAGGCCCCCCCCTATATTGCCGATTTGATTCGTACACATACCTCTTCTCGTAACCTGAGGTCATCAAACCAAAACCTTTTAGCGGTCCCCCACACTCGTTTCAGAACTTGAGGGGGCCGATCTTTCCAAGCTGTTGCACCCAGACTGTGAAATGCTCTTCTTCTCTTTCTACGGTGTCTGGACTCGGTGGAGACCTTCAAAAAGCAGCTAAAGACAGTTTTATTTCAAAAAGCTTTTCATTAGACAAGGGTTTTTAGGATGTATTTATGACTGTATTGTGTTTTTGCCCTGTAAAGCACAAACTCACTGAATACACTGTGACCCTGTATCACTAAAAACAACAACGAAGGAACATTTTGAACAGCAAAACCATTCAAACAAGGTAACAAAGAAAAAAGATTTCAATACAGGTTGCACTGAACAGCTGATTATAGAATCCTATTCTTCCTGCTTCTTTAAGCATTTCTATGACCTTTTGTCCTCATTTCCTAAAAAGTTGAAGTTCTGACATTGCATAGGGGGGCCTGAGAACTCGGAAAGCTCCAACACAACTATTAAATCAACCATATGGCTGGATTACAGGTGAGAATCAATACTGAATTGGAAATAAAAACCTTTCACATAAGTGAAAAAAAGGAAATATAGTGCTTTTAATGGGTTCCCCTTTTAAGTTTCCATGCTACAAAGACTGAATCAAGTACAAAGTTTCTCGAGCGATGAAGGTTCAGGGTTCAGAAAAGTGCTGAAGAGAAATAGGAGCTGCAGAAGAGCAAATCAGCAAGCCTTTAGAGGAAAACAAGGATCCAAAGGCAGTGAAACTGAAAAGACAGAAACTACTGTTCATCTGTTTTTTGTCACGGTTCAAGCAGCACTGGCATTTCTTCTACATGATCTAAAACCAAGTAGGCATGCCAAAAACATAAAAAAACATCTGTAAGAGTCTTATGTCTGACATTTGTGCTTCAGATATCATTGACCAGTACCATGAATATGCAGGTAAATATCCCTTTCAGGAAGCAAGAGATGTGTGGGATTTGCCAAAATCCAATTTCAAAACTTTTTCCTGTGGTCTGCTGATGTTTTAGTTAACAGCTCAGGCAATGGCTACCAGACAGAAAAGGAGGCTTGAACAGCACGGTCAGACCAGCGTCACTAACGTCTGACGCAAACTCAAGTCATTTTGTTCTATAAGAAGCTCAAAATATGACAGAAACCGCTCACTTCAGAAAAAGAGGTTCGTGGGTTACTCCTCATGGGCTTTCAAGGGGTAAAAACAACCATCTTGATGGAAGTCGGTATACATTAGTTTGTCAGACTAGTGCGACTATTCCTTGAAAAAACACAGAACACTCAGATGCTGAGTCATACCAGCTCAGCAAAGATCTTTTACATCCTTTTAAGCCTCAGGGTGCCAAATATGAGCACCCAAACATTTTTTTAAGGATACACTGCACATCATGCTGAGATATGCCAGGTTTTTGGCTAATAGCTCTTTGGGAATCGCCTTGTTGGTGCAAAAATTAGATTTTATGTCTGCCAAACTGGGTTATCTTTGGAATTTCTCAAGATTCAACTACAGAAATTGGAACAAACGATGTGTTTTTGTGATAAGCTGCTAGTAGAAAATGTGTGTAATTTAAAATTAGTTTTTTGATTTAGCTTTCTGTTATGTGTAGACACAACACTGGGTAATCCCTCGAGTTAGGTGCGGCTTTTAATGTTTGAATGACACATAGATCAGTGTTAAGTGGCCAAGCAAACAAACAAAACAATTCAGGTACACAGACTGGACTGAAATGAGTCAAGCCTATAGAAAGTCCTACAAAACCCAAACCACTGCTCAAAACCACTTTCAAATTCAAGAAAGTCTGGCTTCTTGGGATCAAAATGAAAAGAAATGAATGGGGACTCGAGACTTTTGTATAGTACTGTATTTTATACTATTCAACCATTTCTTGGGACAAAAAACAGTAGAGGTGTACGTGAATCAACTGTGGCAGGGTTTTATTCCAAAATACTCCCACTGTTTAATTTTTGGAAACAAGATTCCTGAGACTAAACTACAACACAGAGATTCACATGAATACACAAAACTCTTTATCTTCATGTTCTTGAAATTTAACTGTGTGGCAAGTTTATAAGCAAACCCTTCATTACTTTTTGTTTTTGAGTGCTGTGAAATACTTCATATCTGTTTTTAATAAATACGGTCACATTGGGAGCAACTAAGATTTATTCTTTTACACACTATCGTGATTTTTGATTGGACTTACTATCACTATTGTTTCTGCTTTTCTTATTCACGACTGAAGAGATTTCAGTCTGCTGTCTGGTTTGGATTTCACTAAAACAAAAACTGGGACGAATATTCTGACATGCATTAAAAATATTCAGATTCTCTGTCACAAACAAAATCTTCTGTCTGGTTTTAAACACAAATTAAACCTTTTCTCTTAAAAATCAACAAAGTCGAGCAGAGCAATATGTTGCAGGAACTTTGTATGAAACAAGGGAATGAACATGAAGTAAAACTATGCAAACACAGTCCCTGTAAATACATATAAAACATTTAAAGTCCAAGCAACATGCATCAGTCAAACTAATAAAGAAAGAGAGAAAAAACATGAACTTAAAGACACTCCGCTGTTACTTTGATCTTAAAAACGATCGATTTCAAACCTTCAAGCACAACTTTCAGTGCGTTTGAATTCATTTATTAAGGAACCGTGTACAACTCTCTCCTCTCAACTTCAAACTCCCCCATTGCACAGCAGAAAAGTATTTATAAATTCTGCTTGCTTTAAAAGTGTAAAACTGCAAGAAGAAAAAAACATACAGCACGCCCTCATCTCCCAAATATTTCTGCAAAATCTGTAATTTTGTAACAACTTTCTGTAAAACGGATCACCTTTAAACATTTATAAAATTTCTAGAAAATTTTATTTGGAATTTCAAAGTGTCTCCAAAAGAAAGAACAAAACAAAATAAACAGCATTTATCTGTAGTCCTACCATTAATAATTGTACTTTTAAACTGATCAATCTGCTGATTATTTTGGCAGTAACTACTACTACTACTAGTTTTAATTGAAAACTTGCCTAAAAATGAAGTAATTACCAATAACAAGTGAATTTTGGGTCCCATAAAGAGAAACTCTAAAACATAAAATACTAAAAAAGAAATACTGAGTTATTGATTTTTATTAAACATTCTACTTTTTCGCCATTAACTAAGGACCCCCATTAATTAAAGGTCTAAAATGTTATGACAATGAAAGTCTCCAAAAATAAAGAAGTACCATCAATATTATCACTAAGGCATGCAACTACTAATTATTTTGTGAATATAAATAAAAATGCTGATTTTATGATTTCTTCTGCTTTTTTAGTTGTAAGTTTAAAAAAAAAAATAATTAAATGCAAGCTCCAATTGTAAAGCCAATATAATAAATATTAGGGGATATTTACTCAGGCGGCTGCTTTTGGATAGATCAACGCTTTAAAAGGACCCCCGCCCCATTGTTGTTTTTTTGAAATTACTGATAAATGAACTTTTCTTTATGAACACTAAACAACTAGAATGTGAAACAAAACCATGAGAAACTAACTGTGCCTCTGTTTGTGCTGAATGCAGTTTAAATGAGACTAAAAGCCCAACAACAAAAGTTGTTGCAGAGCCTCCTTCTTCCTCGTGCTTAAAATCAGCCTGGATGCAAAGCAGCTCACACAAAATAAGAAAAGACAAAAATGGTCTTTTGTTTTGGAGCTTCATATTTAGAGTCAGATTGTGAAGGAAGTCAGCAGCAACAAAAATTCCTCTAGAAGAAGAAGAGGATGATAAAACAGTGACTCTGCCCCCTCCTTCGCCACATAACAGGAGGACAAAAGTTAACATAACAGAGGCTCTAATTTAAAAAAGCACATTAACAATACAATTACACCATGTGCAGCGTAATTGTAAGAAATACAGCCTGCCTTTTCTTCCTCGCACTTTTCCTTCAGTAGATCTTCCTCTAACTTCTGACCTTCAGGCGAGGCAGCGCCTCTGGCAGAAAATGACTGGAGGGCATAAAGAAAAAAGACAAAAAACATAAGATAACATGCTCTTAAGTGCAAAAATAAATAAATAAACCCCAAATAATGTCACATAAAGCTAGTTATACTGAATTAGGGCATAAAATCAAATCGCCTTTACTCTGTCTCCTTGGAAACCTTTCTTATATTAGTAGGACACAAAAAGTCTTCAGAGACAGTATGTATCTCCTCGACGAGGCAGACTTTGAAGAACGTTTGATTAAGCACAGTTTAAATCCCTCCTCACTGCAGCAGTGAGTCTCACCATCAGTAGAACGGCGACTGCGGGCTGATGTAGAGTCTCTGAGTGTGAGAGGCGGCAGGGCTGAGCGATGAGAGAGAAGACAGGGTGGAGAGGGGGTATGGGGACTGAGGTGGTGGAGGAGGTGGAGGGAGGCAGGAGGCGAAGGCCCGGCTGGCGCAGGTCAGGACACCTGGAGTGGTGACAGTGGCAGCAGGTGGGGAAATGGCGAGAGGAGGAGAGTTGCTGCTGGGAGAGTCGCAGGATGCTCCGCTCAGAAAAGACAAGTCTGGAGGAGCAAAGACAAGACGGGGGGAAAACATTATTTGTAAAGCACTTCTCAAAACACTCAGGTTGAATAAAAGCCACCAATTGAAGATATATATGCTCCAGCAATAAGACACATAATTAACGATAAAGGTCTTAAAGTCATCACAAGATACACACTTCCATACTTGTATATTGTTTCACTCTAGTTTTTATTACTGTATCTGTAGTTCTCAAAGGTTGGTCACTGCATTTGCCTGGTTCCTGCTTTGCACCCAATGAGGCAAAAAGATAGTGAAAGGTGCAAAGATGCATCTACGTGCATCTTATAACCTACGGTTATTAGGTCCTTCCGTACAGCCCCACAGGGGGGTGGGTGGGTTTGAAGCCCATCCTACCTGTTGCAGGCCTTCATGCACTCTAGTCTTGTTCTAAGTGAGTGCATTGAAAGCAATGCAAGGAGATTATCTGCTCTCCTCGCCCACTCTCATCAAATGATTAGCTGTCATTAAAGGGTATGAGCTGAGCCATTTCCAGTCTGAAGCCAGCACATAATCACAGGCCGGCAGGAAACACTAAGATCACATTACACAATCAATTAAGGTTAGTTAAGCACTGGCAGCTGGTGACAGGTAAGTCCTCCCAAAAACTCC
>NW_005187860.1:128827-142025 GCF_000239375.1 Pundamilia nyererei
TTAATAGACCTCTCTGCATTGAATCATATCTGTTATTAATATCTGTCTCTTGATGGAGTTTTTCATTCACACTGTCGCCATGGTGCTTGCTCATATGGGGTTATATGATTGTTGTTTTGGGTTTTTCTTTCCATTTTCTTTGTCTTACTGTATAAAATTGAACTGAACTGAACAGTTTAGTGTGAGACAGCATCATACAATGGAAGAAAGTTGCATGCCGGTAGTGTTCATTGCAAAGCAAGAGAATTGTAGATGTGATGCTCAGGAGTGCCTCCACCTGCTGCTCAAGTCTGGTATGAATGATAGTCGGCATTATTTTGGTCAACAGTGAGATTACAAATATTTGACGTGACTCATCATAGTTTGATTTGATTTTGATATACCTTTATTAGTCCCACAAGGGAAATTTCATAAGGCTGCCGACCTATTCCACGCAATGGCGGCGCCATCTTACCCTCCGACCATACATACATTACACAAAACATCACATGGGGAAGACAGGTCAGAGAGGTATAACAATGGAAAATGCACCACATGAGGAAAGATAAGGAGAAAAAAATAACTCCCCCCAGACTGAGCTCCAACAGGGAGATCAGTTTGAGAACAGAAAAAAACACCTCTGCACATAGCACATGAAAAAACTTTTAATACACCAAAGAAACACATGACAAGCAACAGGGGTGGGTAAAGGGTGAGAGACAGCCAGTGTAGACTGTACATCCGGGCCTGCAGTCTGTGCGCTGGTCTCCTTGATCCGCTGTCAGCATCGGAAGGGAATAAGCGTCGAAGGCGTTTGGAAAGGAAGGGGGGGATGAGTGTGTGCATATCAGTGTATATGTATGTGTGTCCAGAGTTCAGCTGAGACAGTGTCTTTCGCCCTGCCAGGCTAAGTAAACAGTCTTCCAGCCAACCCAGGTGGCCTTGCATGGAATGGGGGGGACAGACTAAACACAGTCGTTATCAGGGTGTTGTTCAACTCCAGCCTTGACACCGCAGCTGGCGGCAAAAGGGGGTCTCCGCATGAAGTGATGGTGGTTTTTACTTTAGTGCGAACAGCTCATATGAATTTCAAAGCAGTTCTACAGTCCAACACTGGTCTCTCAATCTCCCGTTGGAGAGCCGTGAGCTTCACCATACTTGCGTTCTGTGATGTTGTCATTCTTGTGCTCAAGGAGCCGATTCTGAGAACTCACGGCAGTGCGCCTCCCCGAGGTGTGATCCAATTTACGCACAGAGATGTTATTCCGAGCTAGCCCTTCCGAGATGTATCCAGTCTGCAGTCAGAGATCTTATCCTGAGTATTCTGAGTATGAATGTGAGAGTGAATGAATAGTGGTATTGTAAAGCGCTTTGGGTGCCTTGAAAAGCGCTATATAAATCCAATCCATTTATTCACAGCAGCCGTAGCCTCTCCAAGATCTTATTCGTGCTGCACTCAATGAGCCCATTTTGAGAAACTCGCGCCTCTCCCATCATTCCAATCCCAGCGGGCAGCCTTGTGGGGGTTTGAACAGCCGGTTCCGATCCCTGTTACCATGGTTCCGAATAGGTAGATATCTTCAGCAGGCAGACTCACCCAAGCCCAGACTTCTCGTTAAGGGGTGTCAATTGCATTCAGAGACCAGGTTTTAGAGAACAGACTGTGAGAGACTGTTCCAGGGAAAAGTAATACAAAAAACACAAGACTAGACAAGGACATAAGAGGCTAAGCAGGGAAGCTACGGGAGAGGAGGAGAGGAGAAAAGTGCAACCGCCTTCGTCAAGAGCAAGAGCAGAGAGATAATAAATACACTGTTTGTTCAAACTTTAAAAAAGAACAGGAGAAGGAAAAAAATCTTTTTTTCAATTAAGTTGATATTTTTGAACTTCAATGTTATTTTAACTGCAGAAGTAAATGAAAGAGAAATGAATTAAACACGCCAAAGCCCAGAGGGGAATCAATGTGGACTTTTATGAAGGGGCAAAGGTAAAGAAAAGGTATGTGCTGAAAGGCAAAAGCAGAATATTATTTTTTCTCAATTATCTTGTTTTAATAATTGTTGGCAGGGAAAAAAGGAATTCAAATTAACTTTAGAGCCCAGACAAAGAGCTGCTATTTTCTTCAGGTATGAATACAGACAGGCTTAGGGCAGAAAAAGTTTGAAAACCACTCTTTTTTACACAACGAACTTTCATATCCTCGCTGCTTTATGGTGTTTTAGAATAGTCAGTTGTATTTGTTGATGTTGGGGAGTTTAGTGTGGTCTCACACGCATAGCACACAGAGTCAATGAATGTTACAGCAGCAGTTTTTTTTTTTACCTTGTCACACATAACAAAAGAAAGGTTATTACAATGAAATTAAACTACATTTTGTGTGTACATACTGAGACTTTGCGATATCTACGTAACATGGATAGTTGTTTTTATTGCTGCATCCATTATTATATATAATAATAAGACAAACAGAAAAACACAAGCAGTTAAACTTCAGTTTGTTCAGTCAGGAAGCAGACACTTTTGTGAATGAATATTAAACCTGCTTTGGTGTAAATAAAAGTAAGAATGCACTGCAAACGAGAGAATGGTTTAGGATGTGATGGCCACAGATCACTGCTCTGTCTTTATCCCTCTTGACTGATTTTTCATTACTTTGTGTTACTGTGTCTGTTACTGGAGCTGGATGGAACAGGGCCAGAACTCTACAACAGTGGGCTACTCACGCATGTCTCCGATTTAATCTGGCTCCATGAGGGTCCAATATCCTCATTTAAACATCATGTGCCACATCCAGCCCACTTTGACATAAGATGGACCAGATCAGTGAAATTCCCTTGTCTTTCAGCCTGATGTCTGCCACTCCTGCTCTTAGTGGGACCTCACTGTTTATCTGACCCTACCCAGAGATCACCAGGACTATTGGTGCCCCGTTATCTTCACAGAGGAGAGCAGGTTTATACTGGGCGCATGTGACAGATGTGAGCCATGGCATCCTGCCTCCAACATCATGCAGCACGACCAGTTTAGCAGTGAGTCAGTAATGGTCTGACTTTGGTTTTTCTTCTCATCTTCAAGTAGCACCAATGTATGCAAGATTTAAGCGTCTAAGCAGTGTATATATTTATATACTGTGACCTGGAGTGCCTGAAGAGAGATGAAGGAAGCCAGAGAGAAAGGGGAAGAGACTGAGGATGTGCAGAGATCTCAGGCTCCCCGTGGAGCAGCGAAACTGTTAAAAAATGGATTCGGTGCAATTAAGGCTGATTAAAAGCGTCCAGTCGCCGGGGCGCTCCCAGCTTTGCTCTACGCTTTTTAAAAACAACATCTTGTTTTCAAAAGGCAAAAAGAAAACACTTAATTGTGTCAGAGTTCTGTGCTGGTCCGAGCGTCAAACCACCGGGACACAAACCTGCTTCCTGAAGTCAATTAAGAAAAACACCTGAATCGTATTTCAGCCTCTTGGTGCTTTAAAAATCACCTCTTCTTCTTCTCCTCATCCTCACACTCATGTCCAGACGTCTTCCGAGTTAAAGCTGCTTTTAAGCTCCAACCACAAGAGACACATTCAGAGAGAAACTCGAGCTCTATTATATTTTCGTACTATCCTCAACTAGTAATCACTTCACCTGAGAGCAGCGGTATGAAAAGAAAATGAGGTCATGGGTGTTTCCGGCCTTGAATTCAGGAGGAAGACTGTGGTTTTTGTCCTGTTCGTGGTCATCAGGTGAGCTCCTTGTCCTCTCAAAGGTATTTCAAGGTGTGTGGGAGCTTGGCCATGGGAGTAGGCTGCGTTCCTCTGGATGTCCTGTGGTGCCTCAGGAGTTTGAGGTATCTAGTCTGTGCCTGAGCTGAGTATGAAGGGAAAGGTGTTGATTTACCGGTCGATCCACATTCCTACCCTCACCTAAGCCCACGAGCTCTGGTGGAGACTAAAAACAACGTGAAGGTAGAGACAAGCAGCAGACACGAGCTTCATTCAAAGGGTGGCAAGGCTCAGACTTTGAGGCAGGTTCGAGCTCAGAGTAGAGCTGCTACTCTTTAGCTTACAAAAAGGAGCCAGCTGAGGTTATTTTGGGCATTTGATGAGACGTCCCAGGCATGTCCTCCCAGAAGAAGACCCAAGACAAAGGAATCATGTCTCTCAGCTGGCTTAAGATTGCATCAGGTTCCCAAGTCAGTTGCTGAGAAAAGGTAGCTAGTGAGAGGGAGGTCTGGGTTTAACTTGCTTAGACCACTGCTTCTGTTATCTAGCTAATCACCAAGGATGGATGGGTGCCTCTGGCTGAATAAAATACAGAGGGGTGGTGTCCCCCTAACAGGTTTCCAGGTTTAATGTCAACCGAGGTGGCATTAAAGTGAGAAGAGGCCCAGTATTACACAAAGAAGGCGTATTTTGAACTTAAAATCATGCAAAGCTACAAACGGTTTTCACAGACCCTTCAAGTTTCGCCATTCACATGATTTTTCTTCACTTCTGTTCAAATACATCTATAAAATACTTGTAGACTTGTTTTTTTTAGCTGTTAAAAACACCTAGAAAAAGTTCTTCACTAACAGAGCTGATAAGTTTTATTCCCCGCAGCCTGCAGCTGGTGTTGATTTGAAATATCTCACTTTGAACAGATCCTCTCAAAGCTGCAGTGTTCAGGGTTCAGGAGACGCTGGCTCAGACAGGCAACGCTGCGATTGGCTCCCAGGGAGATGCAGGTGGAGAGAGTTCAGCCTCCGACTGCCAAGCAGCTTTTTCCTCTCAGGGGAAACAACCACGTTTCTTCTTGCCTTCCTTCAGCTTTTAGGTGACCCAAAAATCACTGCCCGCCAAAGTGGCCCCTGCAGGGTCCTGAACCGTGAGCCAATCAGTGGCTACGCTCAAAATGCTTGTTTCACTGTAGGTACATTAGTACTAACAGTTTAAATACTCTGGATATAAACACAACTGAAAAAACACCAATTAAATAAGAACATGACTCAAAAACTGCTATTACTTCATTTTAAAAGCTGAATTTGGTGGTTTTTGTTTTGTCTTTTTTATTTAGGCCCATGTCCGTTTTTCATTTTTAATGTTTTAATGGTGCGATTTGTTAGCTTCCACTTTGATAAAGACAATGAAATCTTTAAGGACTTGTTTTTAATAGGCATAATTACAGAACATACGCAGTGAAATATGGATCGAGATGCTAGAATGCATTTTGGGGTTTTCTTTTTTATTTAACACGTTAGAAAAGCCTTAAAGTGACTGAGAGTTGTTTAAACAGTGCAGGAACAATGTTGGAATTTCTCATCAATTTAATATTTATTTATCAATAAACACTACATCCATTATTGTTGTAAGCTAAAAAGGTTGGAGCACACTTGACTTTCTCTTTTTGCTCAGTGTGAGTGTTACACCCCCTGCTGTGCTGATCCACGTTACTACACCCTAAAATGAAGGGTGCAGGATGAAAAGGGCGACAACAATGAAGCATCTTTTTTTATTTTTAAACACTCCATCTTCAAATGCGTTTTCCTAAAGCACATTTACAGGAAATGTGTTTTCCTTTATTTTAATGTCAGACTTTAATTCCCTGCAGGAACCCTGGACAACAACAAACAAATGAGAGACTGCAAAAAGCAGACTGCTGCTGAAAGGAGTCCTGCTGTATGAATACTGATGATGGAGAGAACTCTTATTATTATAACCTCATTAAAACAGCCATTAAAGTGAGAGAGCCTCCTTTTGAGATCCTTTACATCAGTGTGACTCATGAATCCTCCCATCTGAGATGCTGTTGGAAGACACACAATCTGCCTTTAATTTGATAGTTGGTGACTTGTCTGCTCGAGTGAAGACTTTGTTTTCTTTTTAAAGACAGAAGTGCAAATCTGAAACTGTTGCTCTTTTTTTAAACTACACATGTTCTGACTTTACAGCAGCCTGTCCACTGACCCAGGCTAAGTATTTTAGACCTTTCCTGTCTTTACTTTTCTTATTTTCTAAAGAGGTTAGAGGAAGTTGGCAGGGGGGTGGCTGAAGTCTATCCCAGCTACCACTTAAGTTGATCACAAGTTAACTTAACCCCACTAACTACATGTCTCCGGTGGAAGCCATGTGGGAGGAAGCCAAAGTACCTGGACAAAACCCACACAGATCCAAACTCATCACAGAAAGGCGTGACGGTGTCCTCCTGTGTGTGGACCTTGGAAAGTTTTACCGGAAACCTCAACTTTCTTTCCTTGTTTTCTGTCATTTACACGCCGCTCCAATGCTGGAGGTCGTTGAAGACCAAGAGGAGATGTAACCCCGACAAAACCAAAGCAGAGTGTCTGCTTGTTTGGCTGCACCTAGAAAATCTCTACATTAGGGCTGTGTTATATAGTCTGCTATGCAGTTACATTCTAAACGAGTTAATATCGAGATGATATCATGTCAGAGATCTGCAAGCGATGCACGTCAGCTGATGTCGATTTTGTAGCTAAAAGGCGAGTTACTTCCAACAAAGAACAGTTTCCAAATTATGCAAGAAAACAAGCAGTTTCACTGTTGAGTACATCCAGGCTACGAAGGAGAAGATGCTAGCAGCTGGTCATGTGCGACCTAAATGTAAACAAACGACTGGCTATAGATGATAGGAAGAGTAGGGACGGAAACCACTGATGTTGTTACATGGTGGGACTTTCAGCAGCTGGTTAAAAAGATTGACCTAACTTCATCCTAGCTAACAGGCTTTTTTACACTTTTATTTAGTTTCCAGAGAAAACACTACCTACGATACTTCTTAACTTCTATTTGCTGCCTGCCAAGCTGCAAGCATCGATTAAAACACCGTTCAGTTCTTTTATCTATATCATCAGAAACATCGTTATTAACAATTTCTTTGAAATATTCTCCTACAATTTGTTACTGTCCAATTAAAGTTGTGAACTGTTACCAAAGACGAACCCTGGTGACGTCCACCGCACTCTCCAAATGAGTCTGACTTACTGGAAGAAATGCAAACCAAGAGTGGGGCTGAAGAGCCCCAAATAACAGACCCAATACTCTCAGAACATCCCTCAGTTACGACACGGTCCTAATCCGTGTCCAAGTCCTGGTCTGAGGTTCAACTCAACACACTCTGCTCTCCAGCACCCTGGCATACACCAGGGAGGCTGGGCAGTGTGTGGGTCTGGCACAAGCTACTCATTTATTCACATGAAAACTGTTTACAGTGTGTGTGTGTGTGTGTGTGTGTGTGTGTGTGTGTGTGTGTTGAGGAGTACCCAGGTTCCACAGGGTGGTCTGAGCAGCAAGCTCCTTGGCATCATCCAGCAGAGCACACAGCTTGTCAGGGATGTACGTCCTTCGTGTGGATTGTATCACCACCTACATGTACGTACACACACGCACACACACATAGTGTTTGGTTAATGTAGAAACAAACAATCGTTTCACTGAAATGAAGACACACAAAGACTGGGGAGGTAATTAATGGGGTAAGTCACAGTCAAAACTGCATTGCTGGGAAACAAAAGAAAAACAGGCGAGCTGCTGGCTGGTTTATGACTGTTTCTGTAACTTTAACATCTTGTGAAACAGTTTAAATAAAAAAAATTTAAAAAACAGCTTTAAATGGAACTGCTGAATTTTACACACACTACAGAATATAAACGTTATTTTTTTATGTTCATATGCTGATAACACAGGAAGAATCTGGATGTTATAACGGGATAATGTTAGAGATGGTCATGATATGTAAGACTTCACTGAAACAAGAACACGTAATAAGCAAAAATTCACTGAATATCAATTTATTTGTACTTTTAAAGTTATGTTTTTAAATGTTTAAACTGAGTAACATAGAAATATCTCTCATCTATGTACATAATTGTGTTGCATTTCAGCTTTGTGACGTACATAATTTACTGCTGTAGACTTTGCAGCCCGCAGCACAACCCTGTCCCACCAGGCTGTAAAATAATCTGTCCTTGTGCCTGCAGCAGAATCATATGCATGGAATATATAGAAGCTATAAATAATTCAGTACGGTCAAGCTGTGTTTATATTTGTGGTTGCGTCATTAATGTTATGCATGGTTACAGACACACACATATTTCTGTATTACACCTTCTCGCAGCTGTTTATGGAGATTTATGGAGTACATGTTTATGCATTAATGCAGTCTGCAGTGCTCTCTACATGTGGTACAGGTGGTATTTTGTTCATGTTAACAGGTATGTTAACGTTAGCTAATATTAGCCAGAAAAAAATCAGTCACCTATGTAATCAAGCCCATTTGAGCTATGACGGAAAACTAGTGTCAACAACAACAGGAAAACTGATTTATGGAGTGAAACGTTTAGCTTTTAGGGTCAATCCTGAGCTAACCTTAAGCAAGCTAACATTATTCAAAAATCTAGTCTGTGATTTGCCATTTCCTCCAAACTTCCAAGGCTGATCTCGTAATTTAGCTGACCTTTTTCAGATAATGTCACAAATCAGGAGTCACTTGATTCATTGAGCATAGTTAAGTTACAGCTAGGAGTTAGCTGCCTAACCTAGCAAAATGGCATCCAAATGAAAATGCTAGTTGGATAGCATGAGCCACAACAATATTTCATAGATAATAGCAAACAGTATTGATTTTAGCCATAAGTCTATTGTGTAATCGCACAAGTTAAGAAGTATGACTAACACTACTTTTTTTAAAGACAGCTACAATTAGCGTGGATAGAGAGCTAGCTAACACTTAGCTACACAGCACATGAAGAGGTGCTAATGATCCAATACACTGTAAAAATGTCAGTGCAGCAACTCTAAATGTCATTAACTGGATCCTGCACATATATAAGGACAATGGATGTGCATAAATTCAGACACCTCTCAGATATGTTTAACTGCATGCATGTTTATGTGTTAACATCTAGTCAGTCTGAAACCTTGTACAGTAACAGAAGCTTTCCATCCTGCCCTGGTGTGGAGTACAGGTAGTATTCTGGGGGCAACCAGCAGTTTTTGCAGCAGTAAAAGTCGAGCAGGCTGACGGCCGAGGTGATCTGACTCTGCTTGAGCGACAGCAGGCTGGTGCCAGTGAGGGGGGTGCCGGGCAGCAGGGGGTACATGCAGCGCTCCAGGTCATCTGACGGTACAAACACATATACAGGGGAGCAGCATTAAGTTAGACGGGTGCTTCCTTCAGCTCAAGGTACATACGACTTCTTTAAGACCTCACAGAGTATAAGAACAACATCACAATGAATAAGAATTTGCAATTTGTCTCTTTAATTTATATACACCAGTAAAGCCAGTTGTAACTTAAACTGTGAACCCAAAATACTACATTGACCTTTACATAAAACTACCACCAGCAGCAAAAAGTTTTATGTTATATAAACACTCTTGTGGAGCGGACAACACAGCGGAAAAATTGTGCCGTTTATGCTGGACAGCGTAAGTGTTTCACTCACATTTGTGACTTGAAAATCAATTTAACGGAGTATAAACCCATGTAGGAGCATGTGTGCATAAAAGGCCTTAAAAGATTCAGCTTAAATGGATCCTTTTTTCTCAAAAAGCCCACTGAAAACACCACAGCAGAAAAGATGATCCTGCTGATTTCACAGCCTCTCAAAAGCCTCTCAAAGAGGCAGTGAAGTCAGCTGGAGACAAATAAAATGTCTCTGAAGTCTCCACAACGGCAGCCCTGTGTACCCTTTAGTGCTAAAAAGACGAGTGATACCGACATGCAGGGGTGTGTCTAAAGGTGGGCATAGGTGTACCATAGTAATTTATTTGTGGAATAGTCACGAGGACAATTTGAAAAGATTTACAAATATATATCAGTTTTAAAAATTAGATTAAAAAACCTTTAGTTTATAAAGCACCACATGAATGAAATGGGGTAATACAGCCCGTCTCTTCTCTTCCACTTATCCACTTCAGGTTCTGATTGTCAAAATTTATTTTAAATATTTAATACCCTGTCTCGTCCATATATCAAAACCATAGGGGATACAATGGTTGTACTGCACATTAAATATGGATAACTCGATATGATGACATTTAAAATACTGGAGGCAGCCCGTGCACTTATGGCATGAATTTGAAAATCCTAGTAGATTTCCAGTCTCAGTGAGCTTGAAGTCAAAGTCAAGGTCATTGAGACTCGAACTTGTCTGTGATTTTCAGAATCCTGCGTCACTTGGTCTCAAGTTATGGTGTTCACTCCCCCACCTTTGCTTCTTTTTCGGTTTTTGAGCAGGAAATGTTTTTGTGAATGTGAATAAGATGAATTTCATAAATGTAATGTTTACTGGTTTGTTTTTCGTGCGTAACATTTGTTACTTATATATATACACGACAAAGTGTTTGTTATGGGCGGGTCAACTCTGAACCACTGGCAGTGAGGTCAAGTGAGGAAACGTACTTATGGTGAATTTCTTCTTTGTTTAGGATTTACTCACTGGGATATAGAATAGTTGGGAACCCATGGCAACCATCAGAAAAGGCCTATTTTAGGTAGGAGTCACCACTGGAGAGCATTCTTGGTGAACAAAGGGTGGTGTGATGGCGCTGGATGAGCATCATTCCTGCCCCTCAGTTCTTCTCGCGGTTCACTGAGTTTAATACTTTTGACTGCAGCACAGTAACAACCAGGCTCATCTCATCACTAAAGCAGCGATCATAAAGTGTGACTGACTCAGCTCTGATCCATCTTCCCCAACTTTTCACTCAATTACTCCCTCACTGACTCTCAGTTTATCGGGCGACAAATCAAAACCCAGAAATAACTTTAATTGGTTTCTATCAGCAGGTTTTTTTTTCAATTATGCAACGTTTGAAACTGGTCTGAGAGGGAAATGTGGCAATAAATGAAAAGAGGTTGCTCAGCAGTCCTTTGGGTTTTCATCTGCACGTCTGTGTCGGTGCACCTCATCTTGCAGCCTCACTTAAAGAGGCTCCAACAAACTGAGCTCATGTACATCGTATTGTTTTGGTTTAATTTATGGAACTAATTATTTTCAAGTTGTTGCGTAATCCCCCTGTTAAGTGCCAAGGCTTTAATCTTTTTAATGTGCAGCAGTGCTTTGATGAGTCCCCAGAAATCATCTGACCATCCTTCTCGCCCTCTGAAGTTTTCCATTAGCTCTGTTTGTGTGCAGCACGTCTTAAAGGTTTTAAAAACACTGAACACAGTTAGCATTTCAGAAAAGAATCACTCTCGGGTCACACTCAGGTTTGAGTGTGAACATTAAACTTGTATCGAGACTTTTCCATAGCGAGTAATTCAAACTACGCAGCTAGGACTGGGCGATATATGGAGTTTTTAAAACATATCAATATATATTTTTATATGAGATGTGACAATATCGTTTATATCGATATAGCATCTCTCTTTCGTCCACTTTTGTCTCTACGCTGCGTTACTCTGCCTCACCTCGCACCTTCACTGAACAACTCCTCCTCCCCCATCGCTTCACCTGCAGGTAACGACAAGATGGACATGGAGCTATCAAAGAGGAGCTGAAAACATTTGGAGATGACTATTTTAGTGCTGTCAGCGTTAATCTCGTTAAAATGACGTTAACGCCTTAACTTCTTAACTTATGGCTTTAACAAAAATATCGAGATATATATCTTATATCGCCATCCAGCTGAAGAATATCGAGATATGAGTTTTGGGTCATATCGCCCAGCAGCAACATATTCATGATCAACCTCGTGTTGTGGACGTTCTCTTGGTTGACTCAATGAATGTATTCTGAATACTTTGGATTACTTAATATATTATCATGCTTTTTACAACTACATGAATGTACTATTGCTGTGTGACTTATTACTATTACTGAAGGTTACTCTCCATACCAATACCAACTAGATTTTTAAATCTTATTATAAATGAGTAACAGTAGGTTGACATTAGGTAAGGCTGCAGTGGTTATTATTATATTTACATGCTTCCAGCTCCCGTTTCTGCTCAGTGACAGCTCGTACTTTTCCACTCTCCTTTTTCTCCCTCCCTCGCTCACAGACACATAACGGGTATGGCAGTCCATTCTCCCTGCAGCACGGACTACACTGCCCATGATGCTACATTCTTTAGGGCTATGCCTGTAGCAGTCTGCTATTGCCTTCATATTAAATTATTAATTAAATAATCATTTAAAAAAAATATTACTTCACGTCATTATGTGGGCTGCAAGTAGAGGTGACATTGGCCGTGAGATTGAGACACAGACATTAGAGCCCCTTAATGTGTGTTTTGTTTGCGTTTCCACCAGCGTGGAATTACCAAAAATAGAGAGGGCACAGCCTAACATATAAAACAGGAAAATACCGCCGTGTAATCCATTTATTTCAACAAAGTCACTGTATTCTGAGTATCACCCTTTTAAACTGTAATGGAATACAGTTACTCATATTTTGTCTTTTAAATACATAATGCCCGTACATGTATTCTGTTACTCCCCAACATTGACCATAGCTCTGTAGCTAGCCACCTAGTAGCACTTCATTATACTGCATGTTAACTAGCCCAACTGATAAAAGTTGTAGTAGCGCTCTACTGTGTACTTGCCTGTTTTTTAATAGAAATCCTTCAATCATAATATATTATATTATCTTTAGATGGAAACTAACTAGCTGACTTACATTTCATAGATATCTGTTAGTGCCCGTTTCATGGCGCTAACAGAATTTGGATTGTTTTTAACTCTTAGCAGCGCCTCAGCATTTGTTTTAGGCAATTTAAGGGGCATTTAGCCTTGAAATAAAAGATGGCTTAAGTGGATAACACTAAGACATTTCTAAATTTACCAGCTGCCATGAGTCATGGAGTTTTATTCATTCAGATTTATTCAGCACACCTGCTTTATGCAAAAATCACCAGTTTGAAGCCAGACAGAATGGCCTAGCAGAAGCAATCAGATGAGGATCATTGTGCAGCCTCTTAATGAACCATACAATGCCAGGTCTCCATGACACCGGACACTCATACATGTTTACAACTCTCTACTCGACACAACAAACGGCGAGAGTCACTATATTGTGGCACTTTCAGCACTTAATTGTCGCCTTAGAAAGGCTGAGGAGTAACAAGAAAACATAAAATGATAAAATTAAAAACAAGTTAATTAAAAAAAAGTAGAAGATAAATGATGCATAAATGATCACAAACAATAATAAAGGCTGAGGACAATAAAAAGGATGTTTAAAAAAAAAATCACATAGGTCTATAAAAACACCAATGTGATTTTTTTTTTT
>NW_005187860.1:142496-144595 GCF_000239375.1 Pundamilia nyererei
GAATCTGAGGACGGTGATTTCTAAAAAACTTCCTTTTTTATTTCTTCTTTTCCATCTTAAAGAAGAGGAAACAAAGAAAAGAAACTGAAGAGGCCAGGCTGACATCTCTGAAGTAGAGAATGGACAATTTATATCTGACACAAAGATGAGTTAAGAGTGTGAGCTTTGTCAGTGCTGAGGTGGTGAACGCAATAGACTTCAGAAATATCAAAAACAGAGTTCTTCAGCTAAATGAAGTGCCCGAACAGTAGACGGTGTTTGTGCCTTCTGGACCACTTTAAAGCAACTATCTGACAAACAATATGATTAGCTGTGAAGTCAATTGCACTAACAGCCCAGTAAGTCAGTGCTTCAGATATCTGTGTGCCAAGTAAGAATCCTGTTCCAAAATGGCCAAAACACTTCAGTTGAGGCCTGGAAACATTAAGAAACCAGTCATGGTGGCTACATCTATCCAAATACCTGAATCAAAGCCCATGGCTCTAAGCTCTAAGTGACACAAAGTCAAATATGCATAAGGACCCTTTATGGAAAATAAAAAATGAACAAACCCTAAAGGTTGAAGGCTTTGTTGGAGAGATGAGTTCGGAGGAGTTTCGACTCTTTCCCCAATAAAGAGGACATATGACAACCTCCCCTTTAACAAAAACTTTACTTTTACAGAAACATGAAGGTCGCTGTGAGGGACAGCAAGCACAGACCCACTCTATATCACTCTGAATCCTTTTCAGCAGCATCTTCCTGCTGGGTTGGACGATGAGTTAACATGATGATGTCATCGAGTCTTCTGAGTCAGCAAAGCGCTGTAGATGTTGTGTTTCTTCTTCTTCTACATCAGACTTAATGCACTCTACAGCTACCATTTTGCCATTTTCCCAATAACAGGATGGAGATTTTTATTTTTGTCTAATCTAGAGCCTTCATCTGATCTGAATCTTCTACAGAAATAAACCAACTTGACGCCTTCCTGAAATGGAGAGAAAAGACTGTGTGTGGCTGAATGTGGACAGTGAACAAGATCTGAACCCTCCCCAAATGAAACCTCTCTCTCTCTCTCAGAACCACTTCATCTCTCCATATCCTCGTCTCTTTCTGACATCTTCCCATCATAAATATTTCACAGCCCATTTATAGCAGAGTTAACTCACAAACTTTTCTCATTTTCAGAAAATCGCCACGAGCATGAGGGAACATCAGCTCGTACCTCTGACACCAGATTATTATTGCGGCTTTCTCAATATATGTGAGAGGCTTGATAAATGTGGTTTGTAATGGATGAGACACAGTCAAAACCTGCTCATATGTACAGGAAGAACAATCTAGGCTTATTTTCCTGGCAGAGTGAAGAAACAGAATGACCCTGTGTTACAAAAAAGGGAAAAATAAAAACAAAGTGCAGCTCATTAGAAAGCCGCAAGCGGTCCAGAAGAGTTTATTCTGACAGCAGAAAGCACTTTATACTCTCCCGGGGAGGGGATATTGATTGTTTGGCACTACACATGATTTCCTGTTAGAAATGGGAATTATTTTAGAAATAAATAGTTAATGCCATATTTTGAGAATTTATCTGCAAGTCAAAACGCATGCTGTGTATGAACAAGCAGACCTGGACATCCATCCATTTCCTTCTCCTTATCTGAAGTGAGGTCGCATTGACAAGAGGGTAAACTGACCATTTTAGACCCCTTTCCCCACCACCACTCCCAGTTCATCCTGGGAGATCCTGATGTGCTCCCAGGTCAGGTGAGACACAGAGTTCTGGGTCTAATCCAGGTTTTACTCTCAGTTGTGGTAAAACCTCCTGAAGGATTCTGACCAGAGGCCTTCCCCACCTCACCTGGAACTCCAACTTCTCACCCTGAGGCTGAGACCAGACAGTGTGGAGGATGCTTGTATCTGCGATGTTATTGTTTTGGTCATTACCATGATGATCTCATGTGAACAGGTGGTGGCTGGACAACCCATTAATTAAAGGTTTTGTGGTGTACTACTGAAGTTGGGCCAACTCTGGTGGAGTCAACACTAGGGATGGGTACCGGTATCTGATATAAAGACTAGTAACCAGACCGAAAAGCAGCGCACATTTCGGTGCTTTTTTT